>NW_017274955.1:1520466-1551853 GCF_001594065.2 Cyphomyrmex costatus | reverse complement strand
GAGAGAGAGAGAGAGAGAGAGAGAGAGAGAGAGAGAAAGAGAGAGAGAGAGAGAGAGAGAGAAAGGTAGGAGCACAGATCACCGTCCGGACACCGGGTGCATAAGTCTATACTTATGGGCTAGGTGGTAGATATGGAGCGGTCGATAATGATCCAATATACTGGTACATCCTCGCGAAGTAATTACAATGATGAGCGAACCGCTACCATCGGGCGCCCGAGCGAGCTCCTTCGGAGGCTAGGCGTTGGATCGAGAGACCCGTCCTCCACCATCTCTCTGCATCTCTCCCCCTGCCTTGCCCCACCTCATCATCGCGTCGACTTCTTGCTCCTTTCGCTGCTCTTCCTTGATCCTCTTTGCTTCACTCTCTTCTTCCTCCTCGCTCTATACTCTTTTCCTGCTTCTTCTTCATCTCCCTTTCTTCTTCTTCTTCTTCTTCTTATTATACTTCCATACAGCCGCCGGTCGCTACGGTGGATAGCACCGCAACAAGAGCAAACATTTCTTCGGGGTCGTCACGGGGCCACGGAGTCACGGTGGATGGATCTCTCTCGCTCCTCTCTCGATCCTCCGGAATTATCACGGGGGCCACCGCGAGGGTTCACTTGGCCGGAAGTGCGTCATCAACAGAATACGTGCTCGATGAAACCATCCTATACGGACGAATCTCTAGGAGGATAACTCGGTATACCGAGAAGAATCGTAGCTCGCGACCTCGAACTTGCCGGAGTCCTTATCTCGATGAGACCGTTGAGTACACGTGGTGTTGGCGGATGATTAGCTTCGATTCGTTTGCGTTTGTATGGAACCGTGTTGTCATTGATCGATAGAACAGACGATCGTTGCGTTAGTCGGCCGCGTGGTTGAAATTGTCAACGATGAAGAATAATTGTAATATTACTAATATTGTATTAATATATCGCGAGGAGGTACAATACGGTGAGAGTGATAGAAAAGGACACGAAATAAAACACGTGGCCTGGAAAAAGAGATTGAACTCCTCGTGGTAGCTGAAGTTAATTGCGAAGTGATAATTGCGAAGCATGTTTCATACATATGCATGGGATCAGACTACTGTTCGCGACGAGAAATATAATTTATTCGATAAAGTTTAACTCGGTTTTGATGGGAAAAGAGAAGGTAGACGGTTATAAGTAATAATTAGTGATACCATCTAAAATGTCTCGTTTATTTCAAGAAGCTTATCGGATACCAAGCGATTATTTTTATTAAAAATTTTTATTATGTCATTACACGAATACTGTTTTTATGAATGCGTATAGCGTCGTGCTTGAATATGTAATAACATGTGTTTAATAGTTCTATTTTTCTCGTCTCTTTGTAAATTATTTTATTTCATATTACATATTTTACACGTAAAGTTTTAATACAGATGAAACGAGATAATAAAAAGGTATAGCGATTTAACAAATAATGATGAAGATATGCGTGATGGACACTCGTAAAACCACCGTCGTCGGTCAACTCGAGCGCGAAGCATCCGCTCTGGCGTAAGTTCATTCATCGATTTTTTGCTGCGAAGAACCTGCTGCGAGCTAGATCGCTCGACTCACCAGGAGCTGAGTACAGGCGATACGAAGTGTCTGATTAACGTTGATTTTTTGCAAGTGCCGACCGTCCGACGCCTCGTCACAAGCTTCAGCCTGCCCGCTCTTCTTTCCGGTCGTTTCGATTACGATCGATACGGTTGTCGAACCGAGCCGTCCTACCTCATTCTCCGCGATGTCACGCCCAAGTTTTTCGCGCTGATATTCTCCCCTGAGAATTTTCAGCATTCGAAAATTGTATTCTTAAAGTGCATATCGCGATATCGTTGTCTCAATTTGCTTGTATTAATTAGCGTTTGTTTTATATGCGACGACAGAAAAAAAGATCGACACAATTTTAGAAATATACGTTTCTAAAAAAAAGTGTGTTACGAAAAAAGTATTATTTAAATATTATATCTAAACAGAAATTTTCTATAGTATATATACAGATTGAACAATATATACACAGTTGAAAATGATACACAGTGCTGGGATTTACTTCAACAATATTTACGTAAAATTTTTCGGTCGTTAAGTTCTCGAGTATACTACGATATTTTTAATATGTATCGCACCACGGGCAAGTCAGGGGCTTTCGTTCCCGAACCTGTCATAATTTCCGTCCGCCTGGTCGAAGAGAACGGAGACGGTTGCGACGCCACTGTGAGCGCATCCGAGCAACAAGAGCACGCATAACGTAGATGCAATGCTCCGCAACACCGGATTGCCGAGGGCGCGCTCCTTCTCCGTAAGAACCGGGAGGTGAAGGGGGCACATCGGAGACCACGAAGAGGGGCACCGGGGGGGGGCACGGGGGGCACGGGGGAAGAGAGGTCGACCGGGATAAACATCTGAGCCCCGCCCGGCACCCGAGGCTGCACCTCATGTTGCTCTTCTCTACCTCCGCCTCTCCTCTCCTCTCCTACTTCTTCTTCATCATCTTCTTCCTCTGCCTCTTCTTCGTCTCCCTTCTCGTCTTTTCCCGCACTTCTCTTTCTCCCCCGCCCTCGACGACCGACACGCCGACATTATTAATCCTGGGTGCAGTTCACGGAGTGTCGATATGTAGCATTTCGCACGTCTCGCATTTTACGGTGTTACGCCTCTTTCTGGTTTTCTTAATTGTATTTCATTTCTAGAACTTACTCGGCTCGAATCGAAACTCAATCGTACCTTCTTTTTCGACGACAGCTTGTCTCGTGGCACTTGTGAAAGTACAGACGATATTAATTTATTGTTTTACCGATTGACCTAAAACTGTGCAATTCTTAAATAATATCTTGTGTGTGACGTAAGCTTTTCCCATATTCGTCCTCGAAAAATTAAAATTATATCACAGTACGTCTATTCGGGTTGATGTTACTTTACGGTAAAAAAAAAAAGGTAAATATCACGATAGCGAAAAAGCTTCTTAAAATATATCGCAGTATTTTCATCTACTATGCAAAATATTTTGGAGTTTTCGTATATAGAATCGTTTGTTTCGTAGGCTGTTTTCACGTCATTCGGAGTCATGTGCGCGATAATACGGTGTCGGGGAAAGATAGAAATCTGTGCACCGCTCAAACCCTCCTCTTTTCGCACGCGATACTTCACTTATCTGCCTGACCTCGCTTCCGTTCGTTTCCATCTTTTTCCGAGCTGTATTCGATAAGCTTACTTTAGCAAAGCCCGCGAGAGAGGTCTATTCGACGTAAACTCCGATCTGGTCTGTGTCTTCCGTTAATACCGTAGTGTAGTAAGACGCACTTGTCCAACGTTTTCAAGCGTAAAATGTGCATGTTCGTTTCGGAAATGCTACGTTGGAGATTAGATATGTTCGTTTATCAGTGTCTGAAGAGCTCTTGTTGAGATGTTTTCATCGGAACGTCCGCGCTATTAGTATATTTTCCACTATAATAGGATATACATATTCGTTGATTATAAGTATTTCTTACAACGTTCGATAATATTACGTTTTTCAGGCGAGCACGGAAGAAATTGCAGTTCTGAAATTTCGTCATCTATCGTCTATAGGATTTATCCTGCTGTGAGAAAAATTATATTAACAGGGTTCCTCCGTACGTATTATACATATATGTGTGTTCTCACTGCACTTTCGCTACTCCGAGGATTTCAGTTCGTCCGCGTATTGAATAGTTTACGGCTTTTAAATAAGCGGCCCTTACTTGTTCCCAAACAATTTGCTCATACCGTAGATTGCTCGTAAATAAAGATAATCTATTCTACCCGGAAGATAAAAATCGTTCGGTCTTTGCCAGTGGGGGCCGCGCGGAACAGGGCAACCACCATCGACGGCTCGGCTACCTCCTGGTGCGAGCGAGAGGGACGCGGCGATCGGGGAGTCCGAACGACGGGGGGAGGAAGAGGGCAGCGAGAAGGTGTTCCACCGACTTGTTCGTTCCGCGGGTGAATGCTCCTCCAGTTATTCATTTTTACGTCGCTCATTGCTCGGATTTTACGAGGCAAAAATTATGAAATTGCACTTTGTGCACTTTGTGCGTGCCCCCTTCCCTTCCTACCCTCTTACTCGTTCACCACCCTCCGTGCGCCGCGCTCTTTCCTCGACAATTATGCGTGCCGCAATTCCGTCACGGCGATAAGCATATCATCGACTTCCCCGAGGATTTTTGTACGTATTCGTTATTTCGAATATTTTCATTCTTACAGTGAGAAGTTCGATCTAAAGTAATAATTTTTTTTTTACGCCTATCTACAAGATATACAAGATTTTGTGTAATAATAATAGTCTTTTATTAAGTGCGAATTCGTTTCCCATTATATTTATACACTCATATTCGGACTCCGCTGTGATATTCTCCGGAATTAATTTCTAATTTTATTCTTAACGCCAAAGTATCGCGAATAGGTGCTGCGTGGATTATGTTTCCTCTTAAACATCTTTCCGCCATATCTTCGTCAAGCGTATATAAATTATTCATCTAGCATTAAGAGGAGAAAATTTGACACTTCTGCCGAACGTGCTGCGTGTGTCGGCATCACCATATAAATTATCGGTTTAAAGCGGAGGATTTTATACTTTTCTACCTACGCTCTTTGCGGGTTCTCTCGTTTCGTTGCCGGATAAATTATTGGATTACATTAGGCTCCAAATTTCCATGCGCGTTGGCTCACGGCCAATAAACGAAAATGAAAAGCATGCGTCATCCGGACTCACGAAATATCCGATGGAATATTAATGGCAAATTGCGTTGTAAATCGCGGATTTCGCAAGTCGAAAGGTCAAGAACCGACAATATTTGTATTTCATTAGTGTGACATACTTTGCTTTTTTATTTTGATGGAAAAACGATGAAAAGTGACATATTGTAAAAATATAAAATACAATACTATAGGTATGTCATAACATTTTCCAATGTTTAATTAATCCTTAGTACACACACGATTAGGTTATTTGTGCCCTGCACATTTCTTTTCTTTAAAAGCTACACTTAGAGAAAAGATTTTGTTATTTTGAAGATTTTGTTAGGAACAAATCAAGAGGAAATAAATGTAATATTTGTTAAGAAAACCATCGAGTTAGTTACTATTGCAAATTATTTCAAATTATTGCGAATTATACGTTAACGTAATAAATAATCAACAGTATCATTAGCAAATAAAAGGCTCGTCTACATAGAAATCGTAGATGGTCTCAAATAGCGTAGGAAATTGATCAATTCTTGATACAATATTTATCGCGAAAGGAATCACCTGAGGATGACACGATGAAATCCAAATACCGTTCGTCAAAATTCTCAGCGGGAACGTCATCTCTATAGCAGATTTTGCTGTGTAGTTATAGATATTTGCACGAGCTCTCATCATCGTTCTCGGTATTTTTAAAGCGGCTGGATTGAAGCTGGCATGACTGACCGTTCCGCTTATATAATTTTTTTTTGTCGACGCCTCCATTCGACACCTGCATCTTTCCTTGACCTTTCAAGTGCACGTTCATCCGTCTGACCTTTACCACCCCGCTGATTCATCGGTATCTCACGGCGTAACCTCGCGCGGTATAATCGTGCGTGTTCGTATTTATCATCTCGTTTATCGTATCGCGGCGGCCGACGATATTAATCGGCGCGAACATGGCCTTTCGACGATCCGAAAAACTTGGGAGCCTCTTTCATCTTAATTTACCGATCGCAGTCACGATGTCAGATATCGTGACTGCGTATCTCGTGAATTAAGTATACGCGACGTTGGTTTGCATTTTTAACGCGTTAGATTTACGATTAACGTTTATTAAATTTTGCTGTAATCTTTGTTGTTTTAAAACGCGATTTGTGTATGTAAGATGAAATTAAATTTATCGATACAGGGACTCTTAGTGTCAAATCACAATATAAACAATAAAAAGAGGCATATATTGAATTGCCCGAGCGAATCATCTTTGTAACAAAGTAAATAATAAGATTGCAGCATTTAACATTTCAATTTTCTTTATCAATATTAAGTGGCAGAGAATATTAATTATATTTAGAAATTCTTCTTTTTAACTGCTTTAATTATAGCTCTTCATGCAAGAAGCTTTGAATTAGAAATATCGAGATTGTGAAAACCAATGTCATAGCTAGCTTTTAACGTAGATGATTATGCCCTGCCGATCTACCATAGCGATAGTTATGCTAGTGCAGATAATTGCGTGAAATGAGTTAGAATTACCGATAATTATACAGACGACGGACGTATCGCGGACGATGAATCGTTAAAAATAGCAAATTTCATATCATTCCTTTCAATTAATGATCGAAAAACCGAGACAGGCAAGAGAGAATGATAAAGAGCGCGTAGCTCAAGGAGATATTGATCGATGCCCTGACGGTTCGTTGCCTCCGAGATTTCCTGCGTTCGAGGGAAGACAACTCGCGGATGACGGACGTTGACGAGTAAATCGGTCCGGTGCGGCAAATGAATTCTGAACCTATCTCAATGTCCCGTACGATCCATTCGCGCGGCTCATTAGAGAACGTCCGTCGCGCGTCTCTATACGTGCCTGTGATATATAATACATCATAATAAAAATTCCGTTTTCGTTTTTACGCACATTGCCTGTCGACTCATCCTCGCCCGCTCGCTCTATCCCTCTCTCCCACGGTCACTTTTAAGGCAAATTAAATACAGCGCGGCAAATTACGTGCCGGCCGTAATCGCTCGTCGTATAAATCAAACGGCTAATAAAACTTCTCTCAACTCGAGTATATACTGAGAAAAATCCGTCGGGACTGTCGTCGCCAAGATGATTCCCGAAACGTTCCTCGAATCTGTCGGGTATTTCCAAAGCGACAAATTCGTTTCTTTTTACGACTGTTTGTCAAATGCTTAATTTTATAGCGGAATATCGAAAATCGTTCGATCGCGATACGCATATTTGGACCAACTTGTAAAATTTACGAACACTTCCTCGGAACGCGCGAGGAAGAGAACGCGCGTTCGAAAATTTGCATATTCTACTGTAGAATACCGGCTAAAATCGCTCTTTGGTTTTATGGATTTTTGGAAATGTGTCTTCCTTAAGATAACGCACACGCACATATAAGTATGCATACATTATACATACACGCAACGTTCTCTCTAATCATCGATTTCGCATCGACTCATCAGCATGAAGTTCACCGATGCCAGGCCGCAATACATTATGGTTCAGTTTGAAAAACACTAATGCATGGTGTGTTCCTCGGGAGAGATCATCACGGTGATCATCACGAGAGAGTGCGGAACGGAAAGGAGCAGCGGAGAGAGGCGCGGTAGACAGCGCGCGCGAGAGTCGAGCCGGAGAAGGGGAGATTTTAGTGCCGGCTGCGGACGTTTCAATTAAATCGTCGAAATCATCATCGGTGCCATCCACCTACTTCGCCATCGTCATCGTCGCTCGCTCTCTGTTCGTCGCGATATACTCGTTCGCTGACGAACGTAAATTTCTCCGCTGAACGGGACCGTAACTTCTCTGCATATATACGCGCGAGCGGAGGCCATCGGGGTTCTCGTGCCGCAGCCAGAACAAGTCTATGAAATATGAGCACTTTTGATCCAGCATACCGTAATGAGAAAGGGGAAATACCGCCAGGTGCTTTTTTTCTTTTTATCGAGATCTCTCGGCGCTGCCTGCCGATGATGCCGCAAATGCTTGGCTCGGGATTACAATGTCTTTCGATCGCGGGCTATAGGCGCAATCGTTTTATTAACTCGACCAACTGTCAACAATCATTCAGTTTGTATACAAAACTGTGCATTTACTTATCACGTTAAATTGTAATGGTCGATGTGTATTATATTTATCGGGCAGTAATATTTATAGCTTGATGCTGCGACAGATTGATTTTATTTTCATTTTATTGATATCATATACATTACCGCTCACTTTTTAATGCAGATTCGTTGATTTCTCTGTAACGTATGAACGTGATACGTGTTTTGCACAGAAACAAATTCATCCTGCTATTTAAAACACTTTCAGCACTTATGTGTTTATATACATTGTTTGTATAAAAATCCGTGAAAATTGTAATTTTGAAAAAACGGGGCTAACAGCCGGATAGTGTCTGATTCCTCAAAATAAACGAAGTTGAATAAACGTGAGTTTGCAGATACACTCGACGGCTAAAAGGTTGCGACACTTTTTTTCGATGGATTTCGGACAATACAGTTTTGTTCATAGAGGGGTTGAATGTAAATGGTTAGATCCATAAGTAATATAAGTATGAACTAATCGTTCAGCGAGCAGAGTGCATTCTTACTGTTTTGAAATGTATTCGTCAATACATATTCTATCACTCATTAATTTCAATACACCAAATCGTCGATTTTTCCAAAAGTAATGAATAAAAGGAGCTAGTTTGTGATGAATATGAATTTATTTAGGTAAATAAACATGTTTTTTACTCACATATATGTTTACAAAACACGTTTATCCTTTACAGAGGAATTAATGAATCTGCAACTGTATTAAAATTAATGAGCGGCAGTATATATATCTATATTTTATAAATGTATCACTGAAATAGAAATAAAATCAATCTGTCGCAATATTAAACCATAAATATTTTTGTTGCAATAAATATGCATCGATCATATTAATTTTAATGTAATGAATAAGTGGTTCGTATATAAAAAACAAAATGATTTTTTATATATATGTATCTTGAACTCGTATATGTGTGTATTGGAGATTTTAACGTTGCTATAGAAAATCGTTTACACATAAGATATCATTTTATTTATTCATGAATCGAGTTGTGTACTTGCAATAATTTTTAACAATACGTGTAATACGCTGTTATGTAAAATTTTTGTGAGACATGACACGTGTGTCACGTGAGACACACGATAAACTTGATCGGGTGATAGTCAATAAAGAGAAGTTATAGAAATAATATAAAGAAAACGATGCAGTATACTAGAACTCGATCCTGCTCATGATATACTAAAAGGAGTCTCGTTATCAATCGGTCCCATCTTATCAGGTCGGTGCAGCATCACCGGTAAATCATCGGAGTCCTTGGCGGGGCATCTTTAATTACCGGGCGTGAACGAGAGGAAAAAAATATAAAGACGTAATACGTTATCTGCTTGCCTTCCTCTCTCGGGTGCCTACTGGTAGATAGAGAGGCTGGTCCAGTTGATGCCGAGAGGCGTTGCTCATAAATAATGAACACGTATTCATGAACGCCACCGGTTACTTCGTCTCTGAGGATGAGGCCACAACCAGGTAGAACTCGCGCGTTTAGTTAATCCGCGTCTGCAGATTGGAAAAATCGCCGCTTCAGAAATGCAAAGACGTTTTCCGTCGTGGATACATGTCGTGAATACGATATCCCAAGATTTATGCGATATGAAACGAGACGCGTTTCTTGTTCGTTTGTTCATCGGGAAAATGGATTTAAATAACAGGCGTGCGCTACTTTCCCCGCGGTATCAATTTGTTCCAATAAATCGTAAGAATGACGCATATTAATTGTTACATTCGAATTGATTATTCGACGTTTGCGAGATAATTTTGTGATTAAGAAAAGCAACATAAATATATAGAACATTTTATTACTAGTATAAAGTTACTACTATTATAATGAACGGAAAGGAAGAGGAAATGCGGTGATGATTTTATCCAAGTAATTTACGTAAGACATTTTTTCTTGTGTTTTTAATAACGTAAATATAAATTATGAAAACATTCGCAAGCATACATTTTTTAAGTACAAGTTGAAATCACATCTTGATAATATTTCTATGAAATCAGGTATTTAAATTCTGAATATATTTATGTGATAAATTGTCACTTACAACATTTATGGTACTTGCTTTATATCTTTACGTACGACCGGTCGCGAGATTTTTAATCGGTTGGATGACATAGCGAGAGCGTACTAATTAAATTCCTACGAGTAGGATGATGGACACCAGTCTGGCATACAAGGACGAGTCGTATCGATCCAGTTGAACGATTAATGCATCCCGTTGCGCGCGCGCGCGCGCGGCAAGGTGCGGAGGAGGTCGATGGACCGTTTAATCGCCGATAGTTTTCCTAGGAAAGAAAATGACCGAGGTGGTAATCGCTACGCTGCGGAAGCCCGGCGCGATCGACGCCAGATAGAATACCAATGTAATGCACCGTCCATCGGGAGACGTTTCGACGAGCGGTTCGCTCGCCGTCGTTCGTTCTCGAATAATCTCGCGGAGCGGATATCTAAACGAGGAGCTCGGAGCGCAGCCTCCGGGCGGTGCGTACGTACGGATGTGTATACGCACATATAATAAACCCGACGTGTGTGGAAGTGGAAGTGCTCTTTCTCTCTCTCGAGTGATATATATCGGACGCGATATATCGTCCTTGATGGTACACCTCGAAGTCGGGGCGAACTACTACTCGTTGCGCCCGCCACGCACTCGCCGCGCCGCGCTACGGCCGAAGCAGAGCATCTCGCCCTCGCGCGAAACAATATGATGGTTAACGTAACAAGCTCTCATCTCGGCCCCTAACGTACGTTAGGTATCCCACTGCGGCACGGGATTCCGAACACGCCCGGACACCTAAGGCGACGCTTCCAGAATAATCTCTGGGATAATACGTTCCTCGCTCTGGACACGGTGTTATAGGATTCCCCTGGGGTGCTGCGTAATTATTGTTAACTTAGATGGATGAATAGGATCTGACTTTTCTCGAGAAGTAACTATTAGAACGGCGAGAGAATTTCTATTAGAGCTG
The DNA here is from genome assembly GCF_001594065.2 of Cyphomyrmex costatus. Classification (NCBI taxonomy): domain Eukaryota; kingdom Metazoa; phylum Arthropoda; class Insecta; order Hymenoptera; family Formicidae; genus Cyphomyrmex; species Cyphomyrmex costatus. The sequence goes on along the minus strand of NW_017274955.1, from coordinate 1,541,098 downwards.
TTTGTCCGACTATTAGTGTCCTGGGAAATTTATGAATGTTTTACAAGGTATGTCAATGGGCAAAGACGAGTACGAACGACATGGCGATATTTCGCGATGTTGGGAAAATCTGACGCAAAATATAATTAAAGTTACGAGTAAATTCAGATACAGCTTTAATAAGATTGCTTATAATGCAAATTGAGAAAACTTGGATAAAAAAAAGTATGTTTATGTATATACATATATTCTCTTTTGTATGATTCAACGTAATGTTATTTAAAATTTTAATTAGATACTTTATTTCTGTGAAACGATACAGAAAATATGTCAGCGATTGTCATTTATAAATGTATAATGCATTATTCTCACCTTTTTGAAGTACGCGTTTAATAAGAATTGCGAAAAGACACGGCAGTAGAACTGTTACGAAAATAAGATCGCGTTATCCAAGAGCTGGCCGATGATATTGTTTTACGAGCGATACTCGAAGAACTATAGGATACAAGCAAACGAGATGTTCGCGTCTTGTTTCACCTTGACGTAGTGTCCACCTAGACTGCTATACGAGCCAGACGCGAAGAAAGACGTAGCATTGATAGCTGGACATTGAACGACGTGCTTGGAAGAAGCTTCGTGGGACAATCTATCGTCGAGTTCTACCAACGATATCAGGAAGCGCCTGGAATTCAATGGTTGTTCTTCCGTTCAGTCTCGTAAGTGGATCCAAATATGGAATCCAGGCAGAGAACATATCCCGATTAACCGTAATCGGTAGCTTTACATAGAAAAAAAATGAATGATTCTACAAGTTTAATAAAAATATTCTTGCTGTTTTTGCCGAACTTATGATAAACTTTATTCGCTTGGAAAATACCGGAGGTGTAAGAAGTAAGTAGTTACATTATAATTGTAACAAATCTATTCAAATGATTATTATCTTACGGTAAAGTAAATCATGCTATTCACAGGATCGTAAACAAGAACTTTCAAGACTCTATAGACACTTGTATTTTTTATTGCGCGTAAAATTATTTGTCAGCGTTGAAGTAAAGAGTACTACGATAAAAATTCTATTGAGAAGTACGGTAATTTATGGATTAAAAAATAGTAACAAATTGCAATAGCATAAAATTTTTCTTTATGAAATGTATAATAAGAAGTACCTTACACAGTATGGCTATACGACGATCGTTTATTTACCAGAAAAGTAAAATAAATTTTACATAAGTAGGCGCCTGTCTCTACATGGACTTGCCAATTCCGTAAAATTTACTAGAATTCTAACGCATATTACACTTTACATTTTTCTGCGTGTAAGTAAAAACAGGCGCGGCTCCTAGTAATAATATTAGCTAAAAATGTTTCTTCGCTGTAAACAATGAGAAATAATGGACGATTTCTTTTCTGTCTCTGACGATTTATTTTCGATCACTACGGTTTTCTATATGATCGCATAATTCTCTTTTACCGGCGTTTTTAATCATCAATCACTTCATTTCTTTATAAGTCGCTAATTTCGCCGCGATTTTCCATTTGATTTATTTCATGTTCCTAGCTTTATCGAGGAAATAGTATACGTCTCTTTGATTTGTAACTAAGTTGGATTTTCATACATATTTGATTTCCAGATCAGATTTCATTTATTTTGCCTGAACATAAACGTCCTCTCGTGTATCCCTTTTATCCTCAATGATTATCATCGAAGCTGTGCATCTCGCGATCTTTTAAAACTCTTATACGCTACCCCTCTCGTTTTCGTATTTATCTCGTCGCCATCGTTCTGCGATGCAAGAAAATTATCTCGAATTTTTCCCGAGTGGAATCACTGCGCCGACACTGATCGTCGCGACAGGTTACACCGGTAGCCAAGTCGGCTCTCTTCCCGAGGACTCCGTTGATTCCTACTCCTGCGTTCCACCACGACTCGCCACCACCACTATCATCATCACCACCACCACAACCACCACTACTGCCACCGCCGTCGCCGTCGCCGCCGCCAGCATCACCACTTTCGTTCATCCACCACCATCTACTCCGACTACCACCTCCTTCGCGGGGCACTCGCCATGTGACTGACTCCCCTTCTCCGTTGACGAGCGGTGGGCCTGCCTACCTGCCGCCCGTTGCCCCGCTCCCATTACGACGCGGACTCTCGCGGCAGGTGCACCAACCTAAGTGCCACTCCGCTTACTTGTGTGTGTGCCTACCAAGGCAGAGTAGTGTGTCCGGTGGTCAGGTTCTTCCCTCTCTTTCTTTCTCTTCTTTTCTTTTTCCCTCTCTCTCTCTCTCTCTCCCTCTTTCCCTTTTCTCTTCCTTTCCCCGCTGGCTATCTCTTCCGCCGTCTTTTTCCCCCTATCTATCCCCCTACCTATGTGTCTCCCCGTCTCTCTCTCTCTCTCTTTCTCTCTTTCTCCCCCTACTGTTTCTGTCTATCCGTCTATCCTCTTCGACATCACCTCACGCAGCAGTGCCGTGTTGTAGTGTCGTGTCATCCCGCGGTACGTCAACGATCCTCTCGGACTGAAGGCAAGGATCGACCGGGTCGAGAGTACACTCTGCGATTACTGGGGCCGGTCGATCGCCGGTCTACAGTAGGGTGAAGAAAGTGAACCCGCGGTCACCGTAAAGGTGTATAGGGAGTGATATTCCCAATGGAACGCGCGTTCTCTAGACATCGATAGTCGAAGCTTTTTGCGACGAACGTGTGATCTGTTGAAATATTTGGATGCGGGAAATCTGTTGAATCTGTTTCGACTCAATCAGTAGGAAACGAGATCTTACGTTGGTGAAAATTGTCGCGATGATCAAAGACAAGCCTGTCGTGATTGAGCTTGTTCGTTAAGACTGACTTTCAAGTCTGCCAAGATTGAAGATCTGGTGTCGTAGTACCATACCGTACTAACAATTTTTAATATTTGCATGAATGGTCTAATGATTGCGCTTCGAGTGAAAAGGGTAAGAGGAAGAGTCATCTGGTGATAGTTCGAGACTCGATTGTGATCCGCGCGATCCCCGAAGACAGCTATTATTCGACGAGTGGCAAGGTGCGCTGAGGAAAGAGGGGACATTCGGTGAAGGTGTCAAACGTCGGCGCGGCACCTCATTGACATTTTCGTGACATTTAGTGCGCGATTCGAGTCGAGTGTCCCAGACACGTTTTCGTGTAACACGCGTGTCCCTCGCTGTTATATACGACAGCGAAATCTTGGACGACTCACAGGGGAGCGTGTTACTGTTGTAGGAAAACGACACGACGAGCAAGAGAAGACGGCACTGCGGCGGAAAGGAAGTGAAACGAAGGCCAGGCGAGTCGATGACGCGTCCTCCGTGCCTTATCAGCGGCAGAACCGGAGCGCGGTGACGGCGAAGACTCATCCGAGAGACTTATCTGCCTCTCGGAATTCTTCAGTTGCACGTGTATGGCGTGGAATACAAATAAGACGGCCTGCATTCTCGCAGAGATCTGCCTCCCAATCTTTGTCGAGCGAACAACGAAACGAGATCCCCGGTGTGCCTATATCTGAAACGCATAGCTCTGTTGTACAGCAACAGGTGGTTATATCTGAAGATTATTGAACGGAGGTTCTCCTGTGACTTTCGACAGGCAGAACCGGAGATTCTTCACTTGGTTGGAGGTTGCCGCTATAAGTAGCCAAACTGGACATTCTTACCGCCACGTCGGAAAGAACGGAGTGGAGATGTCCGCGGGTCGCTGAGAGAATGAGGGAGTTGGACACCGAGAGCCCTGTCGTCTGGCCGGCCTGGTGTTATACTGGTGAGTCAAACATTCGCGCAATGGCACGACATAAATGATTGATAATCCGAGCAAGCTGACTTCGCTATAGATATGCAACGGCATCGTGTGACGATTTCTTAATGAAAATACGTTCCATGAAAAATTGGCTGTCCGATCTGTTTAATTAGATTTCTCTTTAAGTTCTCTTCAAATCATTTGACCATGAACGCCTGCGGTTAATTTCAATTTATCATCATTAATTTTTTATTATCGACTTAACAATCATCATTTGAAACTTTAATGAATTTTTAATGACTTTCATAAAGGAATCGTGACATGAATACAATTGTTTTCCGATAGAATATTATTTCCATAGCGAATTAGCGATATGTCAATGTGTTTATTATAGTTAAATATTTTTTGACGAAAACTTGGAATGTTCTGACGCAATTGAGATTGATTCGCGAACATAACGCGCTTTGTTCGAACACAGCTGTCGTCAATTGCACCGGTAGCTAGTTGACGAAATCATAACGAGTTATAATGTAACAGGATGCAAATCGCTAGAGCAGTTTGAGGAAAGTTATGAAACACGCGGCCGCGAGTAGGCGTCACGCGGTAGCTTTGGAATTCGTACTCCATTACTTTATCGACATCTCGAATGACAGACGAAAAACAAATACGAGAACTGGACAAGAAAGTGCGAGTGCGTGCCATGGGAGTGTCGTAAAGTAGATTATATAATAGAAACGTAATTAAAATTCTTAATAATCTAATCACAGTTTTACTCACGATGAGACAATTAGTCTAATGACGACGCATATCTAATTTGCGTAATAAATATATATGTATTTTTATTTTATCTCCCGGCTGTATTTATTTTATATTAAAATTATATCTTTAATTATATAGAAAAGAGAAATGTAGAAGGAAGTGAAAATAACATCATCGTGATAAATGTCCAATAATTGACTGATAATCAGTTAAAAATACGGCAATGAAATATTCTATATACTTATTATATTTGTCGAGCTCTTAATTTCTCGGAAATTGTCTGCTGTACATGATATCTTTCTAATATGTCAATAAACTCACTTCAAGCACTACGTAATATGATTTTGCCACCGTCGAATTGCACAAAATTCCAGTGCTGTAAAATTTAAATACGTTACTTTTATAATAAATTATTAACAGAGCTTTGGAATATCGATTGCATGCAAAATTAAGATAAATAATTGAGTAGCTTATATATTTTACTATTTTATTAATTTTTTTTAGAATTGTATATCAGTACTGTAATACTTATTCCTTTTTGAGACTCAGGACTTATGACATTGTATTTTTCTTTTATTTTTATTTATCGAATATTATATAGCTTTGAATATTATCTCTTGGTAGTTTTAAATTTAATTGTTTATCTTGGCTAATTCATTTTCAGAGCCTTTGACCGTTTACGATTAAATCGTAAATGATAGCATCTATCTTAGTTTGGTCCCTAATGGATTCCTCGCGTATTTGTAACATAACAAGGAGAAACACGTGAGAAGGGTCATAGGTTCCCTTGCGGAAAGTGGTTTTTTATGGTTTCTTATCAGCTGCCAGACTTCTTAATTTTCGAACTATAGTTGCCTACCTGCTCGACGTTGCTTTGGCATCCACGCGGAGAATTCGCCCACTTTTGTTAACCGGGAGAGCTTCGAGACACGAGAACGAATCGCGGAGGGTGTAATTATGGTGCTCGATCTTGACAATTAGGAACCCTTGGGAGCTGTCGGTAGCGGAATAGGGGCCACTTAGCTCCCGCAACTTCCAGCAGCTTTATCTCGTTCAATCGCCTCGCGTATTCGTCGGTGTCTTCTAATTAAGGAATAACCCGCGGATTTTTTTCTATTCGGGATTCGAGCTGGCGAAAATGTCGCTAATTGTCAAGCGCGCGATTAATTTTTGAATCTCAGTTCTCAAGGTTTGAACATCGTCGTATTCTCAGTATCTCAATTTCGTATACTTAATACGACTAACGGCGAGATACCGATACACGAATCGATACTCAGGCGATCCAGCAAAAAATATCGAGCATAATTAACTCTTGTATAGCTTGACTTGTGTTCTTGAAAACGCACGATCCGTCGCGAATCATTCGGTTAAAACGCTATTTTTGCCAGTCAGGATATTAATAAGCTTTTTTTGGCGCCGCGCATTATCTTGGGGCGATTGCACGCGGTTACGCGCGTTTGTTAGCCGGTTGTTCGACTCTCGGCTTGGAGTAGCGTAACAAAGCCGGCATGATTTGGTGACAGAACCGATCCCGCGGAACGGATTTGTTACGGTATAAGTCCAAGTAATGGCGAAAGATGCTTTGCGGACGCGCTACTCCGTTCGCGACCGCTAATGCGATTACCGTTCTTTCGTAGTCACCAGGAAGTAAACATTGTTTCGCGTCCCCAAAACGAATCATCTAGCGTCGCCGCAGAAACCCATTTTCGGAATCTATGATTAGCGAGAAATGTAATTATTACTCCAAAGAGATGTTTCTGACTGCCGACCGTCCGTTCGTTTTTGTATACGAAATTAACATCCTCGTAATACAATCGACATGGAAAAGTTTTTTGAGTATATTTTTAAAAATATATTAATTAATAATCGATTATTTATTTATTTTCTATCTAAGTAATCAATCTAATTGAGCTATTTGACAGTTTTATGACATGAAACGATATGTATATTTAGCTAAATTTGTTCTTTTTGTGTTTTTCTTTTTAATTAGAAATTATATTTATCGTATAGAATTTCACATCTGTGTTCATTCATGTTTGTTTTTTTCGAATTAAGAAATGCGAAAAAAAACGGCAGTATAATTACTTATTGATAAGATAATTATTTAGTCGAATGAATACTCGCGTATGAATGAATGATAGCGTAAATATCATCGGTTTTTTAAGCCCTGGTTTCGGAACGATTACCCAAAACTTGTGGCTCCCGTGGAAGCATTCGCTCAGTTTGTCGAAACCGCGATATATGTAGAAGCCGGAGAAAGTTATAAATCATGATAACAATTATTGATGCCGTACACTGTCGTGACTCTTCAATTATAACGAATTATCATCATTAAGTTAAGTAATCGTATCCTTGTTATCGCCGCTTATATTTCGATTACCTCAAACTAACAATCATCGTCGTTATCTACTAACGAGTGTAATTAGCTCTTTTTGTTCCTTTCTCTTGGACGCGACATATCGTTCTTCCTTATTTCGCCCCATAAATCTCTTAAATCGGGGAGATATCTATGAAAAGCATGTTCGATAGAATGAAGGAAGCGTAATATTTCTACGCGGGGATTTGAAACTTTCTTTCGTAACTTATCGTTGTCCAGATTTTCCTGATTTCCAGGAATCGCGGCTCTCACCGACCGTCAGCGGTCATCTTGTGATCGAAGGTGTCAAGTAAGGTCTTTCTTGTCGAATAGTCGGAGGGATCACGCGTTCGCACAGTTTTAGTTCCGACCTTCGCCTTCCGTCACGGAACACGCGACTTACCAGCCCTCCAGCTCTTCGGCACGTCCCAGTCATCGTCGTTGTCGTATGGATTGCCATTGGCGGAGTTAAATATTGGCTGTCGTTCAAAATACAAACGCGTACTACCGCCATCTGCCAGTAACTTATTTATGGACCACAAAGTATCAGCCTCTGTTTCCGACTGTCGTTTCCTCAGCATTTTCTTTCCTCTGTCGACCCATCAGGACCTGATCCCGGTAGATTCTACGAGTGATTATCGGCTATTTTTTGTTTTCATTGTTTCCGACAGCTAATAAAGCCTGCCGCTCTAAGGAGAATGAGCTGCCTGTCTTCAGCGCATTAGATGCGTCGCATATTTAATTTTGTAATTATCCGCATATATACGATGAAAAATGTTAATAAAAAAATTTATATAATTATCTTTCAACTTTATCATGTGATTATTTGTTTTAATTTTTTACGAAATTATTAGAAAAGAAATATTGAAGCACATTTGATGTATTATTAAATATAATATTTGGCACCTTATGGAACGGAGACCAAATAACAGATGCTTTCCATTTCAAGTAAAATTAACCCTAGGATTATGACAAGAAAGCTGGAAAGGGTACAAAGAAAACGGGAGCAAAGAATTCGTTAAAATCATCCCTCGCTGTTCAAGAGACTAATAGACGCGCCATTATTACGGAAGCGGGAACAGCCTCAAAATTGCACTGCGAGGGTTTCTAATCGTGTTTTCTCGAGACAAAGGGCATCAGCCGTGGAAGAGAATATACCTAGAGAGAGCCGAGGAAGTGGTGAAAGGGAGAGATGAGGGCGGGGAAGGTGAAACAAAGAGAAAGGCATAGAAAGGATGAGGCAAGGGGAAACGTGAAAAAGTGGCAGACCGCGTCGAGCTCGCTCGAGGTGGGAACAAAAGCCACCTCTTCTTCTTGTTCGTCTTCTTCTTGCTTTTCTTCCATCGCCTCGTCCACGAAGCTCTCTTCGAGAAAGAGAGTGAGAGAGAGAGAGAGGAATGGAGGAGACAGAGAATGAAAGGAAAGGGAGAGAAAGGAAGAGGGAGAGGCATTTGGTCCTGCGCTACGTAGAGGAATCGCTCCGGGATAAACCATTGTGACTTCTTGCACGTATGAAAAACCACAAACCACTGACGTTATTTCGCGGCCGCGAACACGAAGGGCCCTCTCTTCTCTTCTTGGCCGCGTAGATAATACTCCGGGACTCCCTCTTTGCCGGTTGCCCTCGTCCACCTGGGCCCGCTCTGTCCTTTGGTTTGATTTCTTTTTTCGGCGGCACCGCAGAATCGCGCCTTGGAATGATGCTCTCGTTTGATCGACCATCTCGGTCGTATTGACCGCAATGGTGGGATTATTACGGCGTCATTTATCGACGGGTGCGTACAAGGTATCGATTTGATAAACAGCGAACTGCAATTCGCAATCGCTATAAAACTGAAGTGGAAAAAAGTGCAATGGTACTTAAAGTGGGATACAACTACCGGTAGTTGTATTTAGCATACACGTTTATGCAGTAGACGTTTTTAAGAAGCAATGTTTCATTGGCCCGAAGTTATCGATAAAATTTTCTGGATTTATTTAACAATCAATATACTCTAATCGAAGCATATTGATCAATAAATTAAATTGAAATCCATTTGCACCCGCAACCGATAATATCTATTATACTTTGACGGAATTTAAGTCCAACTATCGCGGTCGTTTCCATATTGATCGGCCGACCTCCGAATCGCCTTCTCGAAAGTAAATAGACGTGATCCGCGCCTCTTTTCCCTCCTTCCGCTCTTTCTCCTTCTCCTCCTTCGCAACGACACGCGCGCGCCAACGAGTCCTCAGGCACCCTGTCGTTCCAACAGGTGACAGGAGAGTCCTTAATCGCGTCATGACGTTTTCATATCGGAAATCGCGCGAGTCACGTCGCTTAATTGCCCATGCGAATTATTGAATGCCGGAGCGCCGGCCGATTGCGCTCACGGCACGCGTTTATCTTTCGGGAAACACTTGGGCACACTCGTGAATCGGAAGAGAGAGAGCGGTGTCTACCTGACATTATTATTAACGCGCCAGGACGAGTGAGGACGAGTGGCGAGTATACTGTCGATAACGAGCCATCGAGGAGAAGACGAGTTCTCCATTCAGACTAGGCCGGACGCCTCGAAAAATCTCAACCGACAAATGACAGATGGTCACGGCTCTCCACAACAGAAAGGAAAGGAATCTATCGCGGGGAAAGGGGTTTACAGATGAGAGGAGCCTGGAGCACAATAAACAATTCACCAGGTATTATTCGGCTGACTGTAAAAATATATGTAGGTCGACGTTGCGACGTCAGAACGATGACGATTAAGGAAGTCTAGCCCTTCCTATTGAGTGTAACGTTTATTTATTTAACCAACACGTTGTTTATTTGCGTACACTTCCTTGACGCATATGGCGGGTATAATAATGTTGCATTATGTATGAAAATGGCATTTTCACTTTGCGATGTACGTTCGATGCTTTTAGCAACCTTTAGCTTCCACGTGATACAGTAAGATGCTATTATAATATAATTTTATTGTACATTTTGCTGGTTAAAAATTTCAATATTAGTAAATTGATTATTTTTTAGGAAAATTATGGCATTATATTTATGTAAAAAATTTTTAATTTAAAAAAGTAAGCTAAAAGTAGCAGACGTTATTGGCAGAATTCGCGAGTGATAAGTAAACAATTATAAAGATAACGGTGATTAGCAACAAAAATACTTGCGAATTGAGGCTTTTGAGTATCTCAGTTATGTCGAATCACGATGTCCTTAGCGAGAAATGTGTCATAAGCGACACGTTGATTTTTCTTGCATGCCACATATTTATAAGTAAAGACAAATTGGATAAACGGAATAATGAGATTACTGTAAAACACTTGTAAAAATATGTCGAGACTATTACTATCCTCTCTGATAGTCAGTAAATACTATAAATAGTCATAAAGGCACGTAAATTGCGTTTATTATTAGTTCTTATTCAATGCGCATGCGTAGCCTATTTTCACTTCACGAACGGTTTTCGACTATTTACCGACTATCAGGGGAGATAAGGATAGTTTCGGCCCATTTTTACAAGTGTTTTACAGCGACCTCATTATTCTGTTTTATCCAAATTGTCTTTACAAATGACAAGAAAAATTAACGTGTCATTTCTCATTTCTGACGTCACGATTCAATGAGTACTCAAAAGTTTTGAGATTAAGCGCAATATTATTATAAGTGATTCTGACAAATTAGCCTCGATAATTCGAATAAAAGATGACTACGATAATTCTACCTTTCGCCCGCATGCATGGTACCATTTGCTCAGGTGACCTATGAAAACAGGTGCCGCGAGAACAGTGCTCGAAAATGAGTTACGTGTAATAGTACTAATAGTCAATGCTTTATCGTCTCGGTTGTCGCATATTGTTGCAAGGATTCCGACAATCACTAAGATAAAGAGTTACTGTGCGAGCTTCTTTCTATTCTGATAAAGCATTTTTATGCTAGTTTTTCTAAATACTCTAAAATTTATTTTTTAACAGTTTGGAATAAAACAATGTTAAAATATTGTGATATGATTTTGATTATAAATTTGACAATCGGAAATTTTAACAGTACGCTTTACTCTCAATAGAACGTTGAAATAATTTTTGTCATATATCATTAACTGTAAATTTATCGTTGAATGTCTATGATGCAAAATGTATGTATAAGAAATTAATTTATCGGTGATTGTTAAACGATTCTTTCTCTATAAAAATAATTAAAAGAAAAATTAGAACGACGAAGTCAAGCTTGCGTATAATCCTGACGGAAAAATTTGAGTTGCAAAATACATTGAAAAATTCTCGGTTTAGTAGCTTCTACTATACACTTTTGTTTCTATACGCTATCGATATACATTCCGGATATCGATGAAAATGCAAATGAGCGACAGAAAGTTGGCTCGTGCGGATAATGTCTTTTGCGACCCACTGTCACTATAGAAGTGTAGAGTGTGAGAGTTAAATTCGTGCGAATTATTCGGTGAGATCGTTGATCAAAAGATGATTTGAATAAGAATGAGTTTGGCAAAATTTCCTGGAACTCCATTTCGATCTTCGTACAAACGGCTCCATCATTAGCATAATAATTTTAATTTACTGCTTTAGACCTTTTTTTTCTCTTATGTACATATTTTGATCATGGATAATATGGCAATAATATTACATATTCTAGAGAAAAGAATATATAGAAAGAAAAACATATAAATACAATATTCAATATTAAAGACTGTTAATGTAAGAACATAACTAATACGAAGCCTATAACAATCTAGTTTGGATCTTTAATTGCTTATATATATATATATATAATTTCGTAAATTTATATACTAATATATGTAGTTCTCCCAAAAATATATATTATAATTAGAAAACATTAATCTATCAACTGTGGTTGTAAATGATTTATTTTATAATATTATATTTTGAAATTAAAATCCAATGATATAATCTTATGTGCTAACAGATTCATTGATTTTATCGTAAAATTAATTATACTAGACTACTAGATTTTTGACGAAAGTCAAAAGGTTTGGTCAAAGTTTGATCTGCTTAAGTCGAATCATGTGGAAAATGTGATTAAATTAAAGGTCTTTGTAGTAAATGTTTGTGTCGAGCCGTTCGATCGATGGTGTTGTGGCTTTGAGCATATTCAGACATCGTGTTGGCATGTCTGCCTACCAACTACGAAGCCTCTGGCATGGAATCGTTGGTGGCGTGTCGGTATGACGACCCAGACAACACGTCGATAGAATATATAAGGCATTGTCCTTCTTTCCAGCAATGCAGTCAGATAATCTGGTGCAGATAACAATTCACTATGTGTCGAATGCATTTTAAGTTCGCGTCAAGTTTTACGCGTCGGAATACACGTGTTCGACTATGGGCATTAATCTTGTGAATTAATGTTTTTGAGTGTTACAATATTTACGAGATTTTCTTATTTTAAATATTATTTTTATCATTATAAAATTAAATATTCAGATTCAATATTTTATCACCGAATAGTGTATATGGAATACAATGAAGACAAAGCGGGAGTTTTTTAAACAATTGTTCTATGGACTTGAATTCCTTAATTTGAAATAATTTCGACTTTGGCAATACTTGTTAATCGGCGAAATCGGTAAAATTTTATCGGATTGTGATTCTTCATTAAATGCTCATTGTATCGTATAATCAAAATATTTTGCTTTATTAGTTATATACTGTATTATTATTATTTAATTAGAAGCCATTGTTCGAAGAAGTATATGAACAGCAGATGCAGTGCGAAAGATATAGAATTGAGATAAAAGAGAACAGAGAGAGAAATATAAAAGATTGGGAGTAAAGAGCTGCACTTAAGACTGGTCGCATCCTGAACACGTCGCAGACTTCATATTTGTGCCTCCGTGCGACTTTCAACGAGAAACTGGAAAAGGGCAGAAAAAGCATGCGCTCTCTCGTCGGCACCACCTTACACTTGGCTGTCTCTTAATTTAAGCGTCGCCGCCCCGCGAAAATATTCTACCCCATACCCGTGGAACACTCACCTCCCTTTCGCTCTGTCCCCTCTCTCGTTATTGCGCCGTCGACTATAGAAACGCCGTAAACACGTCGCGGTCGCCGGAGACGGGATAAAACGTTCGGTTTTATGCGAAGGCGTTACCAGATGAGGGAGATTCTCCTCCGTGATAGAGACATGTTTTCAGGTATTACCCAGCCGTGGACAGGTACGGCTCTTAGAGCGGCGTTACGAGCACCTTGGAACGCAAGCTCGCTCTTAATCGGGAGACACCGGGCCCTCCGAGACGCCCGGAGCTTCTTACCGTAGGCATGTCCTCGCTTTACCGGACTATTTTCGTATTACCCGCATGGTGAAAGCTGCTCGCGCGCCAATATAACGAGAATGAAGTCGCCGGTACTGATGAACGCTGTACTCCTCAGTCGCTGTATCATTGCCGCTGCGTGCAATTTTAAAAAAATCGGAAAATGAGAAAAAGATTAAAAAAGAAATTCATATAATTTACTTGTATTATTTATTCTTTTAAAAATCAATTCTTTTATTTTATTATCTTACGTCTGTAACTGGCGATCTCCATTATTTGACAATTTGCATAAAACACCATCGTGATTCGATTATACTATATGTTTTCCAACTGTATATTTTCATCGTATGTCATTTTATTTTTACTATCTTCCTATTTTTTTTTTATTGTGATCTAATGTCGTATAATTTTCCGTAGTCATTCTCGATAAATAAACAAAGTCAACCCGAGAGAGAGAACGATTTGCTTTCGTACGCTTTTCTGAAACCGGTCTGGAATGAGTTCTCCGCCTCTTTCCGAAGAAGACTCGATCGTCCCTTTTAGCGACGTAATTGTTTTCGAGGGGAACAAACGCGCGCCGCCTCTTCGGCGTGCACCCACACCAGAACGATATCTTTTGTTTCCGAGGCACCGAAGGGTTCCCTCGGTTCAGAGAATCCGGAAGTTGGCGGAGTCACGTCGTTAATAAAGGCACGGTGGATGCGCGATGAGTGTCATGGTTTCTCTTTAGCCAAAGCTACGTGACATTTATGACGAAGAACGATATCGTAAAGACATACATTTTCAAGTCTCTCGTTCTCTTTCTCCGTCTGTGCCTTTTTCTCAGCTGAACGCTTGGTACGATTTGGTGAACGTAAACATAACTCCAACTCCTTGTTATTATAATTTCCAGTATTATTATGTTTACCGTTTTTTCAAGATTTCATCTTGCGTTTCTTCATCTATTTAGAATCAGATATAACGGTGTTCTTGCACGGTAAATATATGATGACATTCTAAAGATATAGCTCTATTGAAACTAATTATTTTCCAAAACTTATTTTTTATTTTCATATATTTAAATTCAATGTGTTACTGAGTTTTCTGTTTACCTAGATTGAAATAAAATAACGTATATCCAGGTTTTGCATTCATTCTGATTACGAACAATTTTTTAATTTTAGCTTCAATGTTATCTTACAATTTCAGAAAGTTCCGTATCAGTCCTGCTTTGTTTTTTTTTTTGTTTTTCTCTTACCACACGGTTTACCTAGGTACATGTACTCGCGTACGGTTTTGACCGCAGCGAAGAGTTTTCTCATCCCGTCGCGATCAGCCGTAATGATCCATGCGGTTTCCAATGGCGTGAAATATGCGACATTTACACACTCATTTCATCCCTTCTCGATACGCGAGTGAGCGAGCGAGCAAATGAACGAATATACCCGTTGGAGCATCATTCTGTCGACGAATGGGCCGTGACTTTAAACATTCGCGGAAATGGAGCAAACGGACACTCTGAATTAAAATTTATGCAAGTCTTCAAATGGTTTAGAACGTTATATTAGCTGCATTAAGTTATTCTGTTTTAAGAAATCACAGAAATGATGAAGAATTATGTTTTTATATATTTTTTTTATTTATGCATAATTCTTATCTCTTTGATACAAACAATAGGATCACAAGAAAATAAAATACTAAATGGTATCCGAGATATGTTTTCATGCGTTATAAGTGCAGTGCAACGTAAGCATGTTGATTCATTCTTACAGTTATAATCGAAACTCGGGTCAACATTTTTTCGAAAGGAATTTCGGTTATTTTATCTGTAGGTTCAAGCACATCTTCTTAAAGGCCACTAGTTTTCTTCGTTGTCCTCCTTCGATTCGAGTGGACACGGGCCGGAGGTCAGTCGTTTGTAAAGTCAATGCGTAACCCGACCTGACTACAGGCACGTCCCGCAGGTCGTAGCCTGCTGTTTTTATCTGGCCGTATTTCAGGATGATTCCACGCTTAATGCTCCCTCGCCAACCCGCCTCGTCTCTTACGAGGCGATACCGCGGCCACGGTGACAACTTAACCCGGAGATTGTCCACGTATGGTGCCGTGGTTGTGGCTTTACGACCGTGTCGAACCGTCAACTTGGCGGGGAAGCATCTTCGTGATGCTGTGGTGGCGTCATCTGCGTATAGCCCTAGAAAATCTTAACACTTCGCAACAATGTAGTAATAACTTTCGCTATCACGGTAAAATAAGCGACGGAAGAATTAACCGCGTCACTACGGAAATAAGAATGGAAGATTATTACGCGGCAAACGGCGAAAATAACGAAATAACATCTTCAATAATATATACTTGAATATTATTACACTATACATATATTTACATATTATATATTGAGAAATAAACCGGTTTATAAACGTATATCATAAGCAAATATTTTCGTCTAATATATCAATAATATCGATGATTCTGCGAAAAAAATGCTTTGCGCTTCTCAAACCATAATTTGACGCGTAGTCAAAGTGATAGGTCTTTATGCATAAACGCACGTGAACCGTGAAGGACAGATTCTTCGGGCGTACGTATATAAAGAGCCTAAACGCACGGTCGTGCTTATCGCTCGAGTTTATGATTCTGAAATACTGTTAAGTGCGAGTACCGCGAACCCGTACCGGTTAACTCGCGGGAATTAGCAGACCATGTCTGCGCGCGAGGCCAGAATATTTCTTCAAAGAGGATTATTAGCTGCGCAACAGTCGAACGTACATTCTTAACGAACCTCGTGACAGTTTAACAGCACGGAGATATCCGATAATTTTATTAGCAACGTTATAAAATACGAACTTCTCTAGATAATATTTTAAGACTTACGTCATTTCTTTATTTATTTCAACCATGAGATTGAATTTCCCGGTGATTTAATTTTATATAATTAGGCGTGACAAAACGGTAAAATATCGGGTCTCACAGCAATTTATTAATGACAAATATCGATCTACTTCTCTCTCGCTGAGAGGTCGACCCTCTTGTGAGAAATAACTTACGTCGTGTGTAACCTCTCTGAATTTATATGCGCGACTCTTGACAGATTCTATCAGCTAGGCTGCGGAATACTGTTCGAAGACAAGTCATGGTGCAACCAGATATCGGCTTTTGTAATGATCCGGACTAAATCATCGGTGGCGCGGTAATGGATTTTCTGAGGAAGTGGCAGCCGATTATTACCGATTAGATTGATGGAGCGCGGTGTATCACGTCATTATCTAAATTATATTACGTCGAGTCGCGGTTGATTTTTCACCGGTCTGAGTTATAGCGAATCGAATCGGTTGACCTCGCATAGCGTATCGCGTTTTTGCGGTTTGTCGCGTGTATCGTCTACGGCTACGTGAATCCAATGCCCTTTTCCGCGGCGATACAGTCGGTCGCGAACGAGACTTTATTACAGACAGAACGAGAATAATTTTCTTACAGAACGTGGCGTGGCACAACGTATGTGTGTGTGTGTGTGTGTGTGTGTATACGTCAATACGTTTTCCGACGATAAGTGGATTCCTCGATCTGTCCACCGACCTTTGATCTCGTGCTCGGCGACGCGTGAACGAAAAAGAGGCTGTACATGGCGTTACCTTAGCGGGCAACCTCTGGCACTTTTGCCATCTCGGATACCGGTCTTGCGACAAAAAGACTTCATTATATCGGCGAACAGATTAATATGAGCCGTCGGTGTTTACGAGCCAGTCTCTGTCGAAGAACAAATATCGGATTAATTATTTTCAAATGATATTTAACCATATAAAGTAAAATTTTGTTGGTACCAGCGGGCGTATTAATGCCATTAGCGCGGTCGCTTAGTCCTACGACTATATCTTGCAATGAATGATAAGATCAAACGCGCGAGAAAGACGGATTGATTGCCATCAACGTGGAGTTAATATCGACATGGTAATATGTTAATGGGTCACGATATCACGACATTTTATTGTTAACGTTTAATGAGATCACTGATATCGATCATAAAGGTTACGCGGCAGATAGCGAAGGCTAAAATAACGTGATGACCTTTATGATCGCGTATATGATACGGACATAATGGCCAACGATGTATAGTATAATACTTTTTTGTGATCTGAAGTTGTTCCGTGTAAACTGAATTATCTATGCGCCGCGATCGGTAAGTTTACACAACACCGTTCTATCACATGGACGTTATTGTATTCTCAAGTTCTTTGAAGTAAAAATCAATTTCATTATCATGTTTTCACAATCATCGCGTTGTTAATTGTAAGTAGATACATATTTTTTTCAATTTGAGATATAATGTAAAAGATGCCTTAAGATAATAGAGAGAACGATAAGTTTTTTGTTATTTTATAATGTTCAATACGTCTTCAAATTGAGAATATTTATTATTGCAACATTGGTAAGTTTTTCCTTCAACACAGGCGAGTCGTTCTCTTAATACCTCGTTGAGTCTAAATCAACTTAAATCATGTCTCTCGTATACATTTGCATGCGCAAATACTCGAGGAAGTATCATCGCATTTCGCGTCGGGGACCATCGTCTTCATTGCGGTATATATCTCAAAGAGTACACTTGATAACAATCTACGCAAATAGATCTGAACCCCTATTCCCTTAAGGACAGTGTTAGTATCGTTACATTGTTGTTGCACATGCTTTAGACTCGGTAAAAAGAGCTGCGCAACGATAATGTAACGACACCGACACTGTCGTTGAGGGTTACAGAATAGGGGCCCGGTCTGATTTGTGCTTAATGCATTTGAACCCAAGGTCGACCGCATACGCACGCACGCACGCACGCACGCACGCACGAAACACAGAGAGAGTACAGGGTGTAGATATACGGCGTTACTACAAGTGGCTGCCTATCGAGCTGGTAAACCCCGATGGAACCCTTTCGAACGAAGCCTCCGAGAGGTTGAGCCAAGGTGGCGGCCCCGGGGCGTCGGGTCACCCAGATTTCAATCTAGATACAGCATTCCACGGTTAATTAGTACTGGCTGACTGGCCGTGAGCTCCGTCATTGGGCCGAACTCCTGCTACGCGCGTCTACTCCGACTATCCCCCAGCGTTCCATCGTGAATCACGCGTGAGCGTATGCGTCGTGCCGGCCGGTCGCTTCGTGTGCACGCATGCACGCCGCACGCGTGTATAGATGTACACGCGCTGTACGCCGGTAACAGCGAGTTGTATCTATCTATGTGCGTGTACGCCATTCGTTACGCATAATGCTTTGCGTGTCTGTATTTGCACGGGTCGGTAGTCGAGCTTGACTCGTTGTCGGGCATGCGAAGTGGGTATCCGATATGTATCTGACCAACTGGTTCGTTTTGCGGCACGTCGATAATTCGACGGAGCAAGTATAAGCAACCACTATTTCGGCCGTTTTGCTTAATTCGATTTGGTGATTAGACGAACGCATAGCGTTCCGACCCGCGTCAGCGTTCCGTAACGGAGGTGTTTTATTGCCTAGTTTCCGAAACTTGATCTCAGATGTCAAGAATCTCACAGCGATCACAGCGATTGTATTAAAATAATTAACTAAAAGTGAGAGCATACGCGCGTTTTAACTTATCTGATTTAAAGAGATTTGGATAGAAGTACGCTAATCTTGTTGTCATCTAGATTTCCATTTTCTTTACACTTATGATTCATTATCATGCGTGAGCAATGTGTGAAAGGCATTCGTTTATATCGTTATCTCTGTCATAATTTTTCCCGTCAACGTGTAGCACGCGTAATACTTGTGAAATTTATGAAAAGAAATTCCAGACACGCGGTATAATTCTGTAATGAAATGCGTCGCGACAGTAAATTGCAGTCTTATAAAAAGCTAATTCGATACGGATCAAATTATGTCTGTATTGTTATAACTTTCTTCACCTAGAAAACTCAGCAGAAATTCGTGTATGTATTACGCGTGAGGATCGCGATTCAAATAAATAAATAATAAATCAAAGCACGTATACGTTAAAAACAAAGAATTCAATTATGTTCGTATATTTCTTCGCCCATATATGAAAGATTTTTTTGTTTAGATTGCGAATGATGTTAATGTATAAGAACCTTCAGAATTTGTTGTTAATTTTAACGATTTTAGATGAGTTTAAATTTTTAACTGAAATTGACTTCTTTTTTAAATAAGTACGTCGGAACATAAATATCATTTTCATGATTTTTTATTAAAATTTTATGTTTACCGTGAGATTCCCTCGCGTGCAGAAGCATTGGGTGTGTTTCGTGCAATTGCAGTAAATCTGCAAAACTCGGGCGACGTTTCTCATTCGGTAAGGCAAGAAAGACGTATCGCGATTGCGAAAGAAAGATAGAATTCAGAGTGAAAAAAAAAAAACGCGCGAAGGCAACCGTGTCGTGCGCCAGGAAGCGAATCTCGAAAGGAGCGCGAAATCGAGAGACTTCGATCGATCGCACGACGTCTCGCACGGGATGCAGAGAAATTTCTCACCGTCGCGTTTCTCCCTGTTTCACTTCCAGTGACACGACGGAGAGCGAGAGCGTGCCATCGCGCGCAAAAAAACGAAGATATACGCGCGACACGCCGGCACTCTCGCTCTTACCTGCAAACAGAAGATTTCTTTACGCAAGTAAACGCGATGTTTTAACTCTTTTCTCGTAATCACATTGTTAGAGCTTTCTTTTATTCATACGTTGCGCACTTGACGTCATTCGAGTTTTCATTTAATTAATTGTCGAATTGCGGAAATTAACACTTCATTATGTTATTTTGTTATCTTATTGATACATTACTGTAAACATACATTAAATAGCAAAATCATGAGACTGCAATACGAACATTATAGCGTTCGGAACGGAAGTTTGTCAGTTACTGCTCTCGTAGTCACGCGCGATCTTCTGCTTAATCAAAATCGCGAGTCTTGACTGTGGAAGAGGGGAGGATAATTACACTTCCACTGCCATCAATTACAATTACGGACAGGGCCAGAAATCGCCGACGTAAATCCATTCCTGCAAAACAATAATCCCATCCCCCGGTACAGCGTAGCCAGGGACTCGGTCGATCTTCAGCGGGATCAAGATCTTAAGGACGCCCGGAGGTTGCCTTAAGGTCGAGGAAACAACGTGCAGGACAGACGGCAGCATCAGCAGTAACAGCAGCAGCGCACAGCAGGCTGCAGGAGCAATCTCCCGGACAATTAGCCCGCAGTTCGTGACGGGTACCTCCTCCTGGGTCCTCGCCCGATGCGCCTTTCTGCTTCTTCTTCTACTTCTTCAGCCGCCCCCTCGTCCTCCCACCTCGCGGCTGACCAGGATTTCTCTTCTTTCTCACTCGATTCGCTCCCTCCTCGTCGCGGCCTTTCCTCCACTTCTTAAGGCCTCGCCCTACCACCTTTTCCTCTCTTGCGAGAGAAAGAGAGGGAGGGGGGACGTCAGGGAGATAAACAGATAAAGACGGAGTAGTGAGAGAAAATAGGAACGAAAGAGGGACAAAGATCGTCTGTGTGTCTCTTCTTCCCAGAGAGAGAGAGAGAG
>NW_017274955.1:1472442-1520289 GCF_001594065.2 Cyphomyrmex costatus | reverse complement strand
GAGGGGGGGGGGGGGGGAGAGAGAGAGAGTCTCGGAGATTCTATACTCTACCTGCCGTTTATACCCTAATGACCTGGCAGGTGCGGCGCCGGCGTGCCCTCTTCGTACGGGGCCACCCGGTACGTGATGCATCCGAAAAGGTCCGTGAGATCAAAGTGTATCTCGCCTTAACGCCATCATTTTCGGAAAAGTTGACTTCAAGCAGCTGGTAAACGTATATCGTTTGGAGAGAAAGCGCCGAGTTCAGTAAAAGATTCGAAGTATTTTTTGTAAGGAAAGAAAGCGCTAGTTTGAGTACCGCGAAAGATAAAACAATTATTATTACACGGGATTGTTATATTATAAATATTATCACACGAGACATTACATACTTATTTTAATACGTTATAGCGTTGTATAATAATTACGAACGTTTCTTTATACAAGCAGCGCGAATAACGATTGAGAAACTTGTCGCAGCTGATCGTTATTCTTTGAGAAAACACGTTCATCTTGGTTTCTTCGCATTTCTCTTCGTGTTTGTAATCGACAACGACAGCATGCAACGATTTTCGCAATGCTAATCAATGTGCCAACTGTTACTTTCGAGTCGACTGTGCATGCATTAACGCCGCGTTGTTGCACAGTAGTTTTGTATTACGACGACATAAAGACGAATGATGCATTCTGGAGAGGGAATGCAAAAACATTTTTGGGACGGGTGAAGTATTAAAAGGACGTTATAAAGCAATCGCGAATGAATTACGTTCGTTACTAGACGTTCTAAAGATCGCAATTTTTTTTTTTTTTTAACGAAATATTAGATACAATCCTAATTGGGATCGTTCTCGCGACGATCTATTCCAAATTGGGAATTACCTTCATCAATCGCAATGAAATATCTATCCGCGAATCGCGTCTTACTGACATCATGCCTGGGAATCTACTACTATGAAGATGTCCCTCTCGTTTTCAATCTTTCTGACGATTATCTGCTCTTCGTAAATGCATTCACTACTTCTGCTTTTTATTTACTTAAAGCACTGAATATTATAATCAGCAGTGACTTGCATTCACGATGTTTATATTGCTATAAGAGGGCTTTAGAAAACTTAAGTAGAGGTACGATGAATGAGTAGCGAGGGATGAGTAGTAAATCTGATTAAAGTGAGAAACTCTCTTGAATCTCAACAAACGTAAAGTTGTCCCCCGTCGTTCTATGTATCTCGTAGACACTTCTCGGGGTCGTGAATTTCCTGCGGAATAATAAGATAGAACTTTTTCTACATCGTCATCAGAGTGTATAAGTGGCTTTGCAGAAAAGCGCATACTATAACAAATTGACATGGTACTCCGAACGGAGACGCCGCTCGGTAGGATCGACGGCCTTCGATCACTCAGGATAATTAATTATTGACTGGCCACCACCTCCTAGGAGATCGTGGCGCGCTTGGCAAAAGCTTGAAAGAGAGACGTGTGGCGTGGGCGAGGCGCGAACGGTCCATTCATTATACACCATCGGCGGCCTCTCGTCTCCTCTCCCGCCTGTCGTCTATATCTCTCCTTCTATATCTCTCTTTCTTTATTGTCGCGCGCGCGCGCGAATATGGGACACAGTCTTTCATTATCGCGTGCGTAACAAATCGTTTGTCCCCCGCGACCGACATTGGCAACAGCTTGGATCTCGAGGCAGCTCTCTGTTTGTGTTCGTTATGTTACAGCGTGATACTACAAATCATCTGACAGAAACACTTACGACGTGTGTTTGTACGAACAAGTGCTAAATTAAGAGCGGAAAGAACAAGATTCAAACTCGTTGACAATACGAGGCAAATTGTGCTTTATTTTCTCGCAATTAGATCAATAATACGCGCTGTATGTAAGCGTGGAAAGATTCCGGAGACGATTGCTTCGTTAATATCGTCGGACAGTTAGTGATCGCCATGAGGTGATTAATTACGAAAGGCTCGCGACGTTACATCGCCGAGGAGAAGTATAGGGTTTGTGCGCCAAGACGCGGGAGAGATCTAAGAGAGAGATGAATTAAGGAAAACGTGGGAGGTGTGAACAACTCATTAATTATACCGCACGTAAGTTCGCGGTTATGTTCCACACTATTGTCTAATTTGAATGGTACAACTACTCGTTAATTTTTGTGCCTATAAATCTTATCATAATTTTAAATAGCCGAGTATTTTTATCTTTAGCAGTGTTATATTAAATTATTTTTCTGTATAAATTTGTTCTGTGTTATACAGTTTTCCTGCTCAAACATAAAGTTTTCGGCATTTGAAATAAATACGATGATATAATATAATATTTAGGACATTGACAATTCGCGTGCGATATCTAAACGATGAAGTAAACCTTCAGCTTCAGAGAGAAATATAGTTCTATCGATATGTTTTGAATGAAACTTACGGAGAGGTACTCAAAGATGACCATCGATCATTATGACGTACACGCAACACACCTCACGAGCGGCAGTCTCCAGTCATTTTCCACGGTGATCAAATCGATATTCTTAATTGATTTCATAATTCAACCTCCGCTGGCTACCTCATCACATCATCGATGATAAGAAGACGCGACGACGGAATAACTCAGTCGTTTTACGTGATAATTCACGGTCGTTCAATAACAGTTTATCAGCTTCGAGAACAGATGCTACGTGCTTTAGTGCTTCGCGAAAAGATATCCCACGACATGCTCACGTCAACAGCAAAAGACAACGCGATAAAACACGTGCTCGCAGCGATTAGCTCTGCATTTCCATTGTTCCGTTTAAAATTTTGCTTCTTTGTCATCAGTCAGCAAAATTTCTGAAAGACTGACAAGTTCGACGTGAAATTTACACGCGCCAAATAAAACAGCGAGAATTGTTTATCATTTCGATTATCATGAAATTTTAGATGTATCTTTTTAGATCTATTTTTCGAAAAACATTTCGAAGCTGTAATGAACAGCGAAAGCAAATTTAATTAACTGTGTTACAGACAAAAATTCTTTAATTACTTAGTTATCTTCCTTCGAAGCAGCGCGAGAGTACTAATGACCGATGACACCCGGTTCCTTTATCACGATCTTCCGAACCGCCGCGGTGGAAGG
The DNA here is from genome assembly GCF_001594065.2 of Cyphomyrmex costatus. NCBI lineage: Eukaryota > Metazoa > Arthropoda > Insecta > Hymenoptera > Formicidae > Cyphomyrmex > Cyphomyrmex costatus. The sequence goes on along the minus strand of NW_017274955.1, from coordinate 1,517,202 downwards.
AATTCGATTAGGACAGATTAGTTGGGATGCAGGATTGTCGTCCTAGAATACGGGACTGATATCGTAGCAACGTGGTCGTGCGGCCCTCGGAACGAAATGTCAGATCGCAAAGACAAAGCTATCCATCCGAGCAGCCCAGGAGGACGAGTGCATTCCATCGCCTTACGAGGCGTCGCACGCACACTGCTAATACGGAGGTCGGACATACACGTGAGAGTCACACTAAACACGCACACCGTCGAGTTCTCGAACCTGGAAGCCTGCGGTTGCGTCTACGCTGTGAGGTCATGTGACCTCTCTCGAGAGGAAAGAAACGGATGAGCCAGGGTGCGCTTGGGGTCGCGGCTCGAACCTGCCCACCGGGCCCGAACAATTGTGGGCCCGAAAATGGGACTAACGATCGTCCAAAGTGCTGGTAATGCTCCGCGCGGCGTACGTCGATCGCGCGCGCGTGTGCGTGCTTTGCGTGCGTGTCCTCGGTTGGCCAAATTTTGAGCATCAGTGCGCCCGGCCGTAATTGGACCGAGAAAGAAGGAGCTAATCGTAGAGCTTTTCGTAATTCGTACGTTGTCGGATATTTTGACTCGGAGCGATTCAATTATCTCGGAACATTTTGACCGCCTCGCGTCGACGTCGTTGAATCTATTCATTCTTGGCCTGAGCATGGATTATATCGGATTCTGAAATTCACTAGGTGAATAGGTAGATTTGAATCGATTCAAATCGATGAGTCATGGAAATATGGAATGTTGCACAAAAACGACAGATATGTCTTTTTTTTTAATTTTTTTATTTGGGATAAAAATTAAATTAATTATTTAAATTTTCTTTCTTTCTTTCTCTCTCCATTTTCTTCTATATAAACAATTATATTTTTTACAATTAAATAATATAAAGTTTTTTATGCACAAGTGAGGTTATACAGATTAGTTTTTAGTAGATTTTTATATTATTGACATTCCGAAGAATAGACGATTAAAAAAATTTGAATTTTTCGTTCTTTTGCTTTTATTTTTTATGTATTCCTATCACAAATACTGATGAAACACACTATCCATTCATCAAAGATTTCTATATTGATTCTTCAATATCATTTTACAGGATGATTTGTATACGCATGAAATCGGAGAAAAGTGACATCAATCAACGCTCTCTATCTTGATCTTCTGGTTTAACACCTGAAGGAATATCGATATTGACATCATTTTGTGGTGAACATCTGTTTTCATTCGTCTCATTGATCCACTTTTTCATTCACTCTTCCACCGCGAAGTTGATTTCTTTTTTTTTTTTACATTCCTCGAAGAAACGTCATCTGAAACGCGCGAAGGGCTGAGATTGAAAGAGGAGACCTACGTTTCTTCGTAGGCTTGTGGAAGATACTGACCTCAGACCGAGAGATCTCTTCCACGACCTGAACCGGTCCGCCTCGCGATCGTTCTATACAAGTCAGCGGTTCTCAGCTTTAAAAGAACGTGTCAAGCTAGATAAAAAAAAATGGAATCTTTACATATACACGAGAATCTTAAACAAGAGTTGATTTTACCAATGTCAATATCTTTATACATACATATATATATATATATATGAAATGAATTAAATTTGTTTTTTTTTCCAAATGAAAATTAATTAGTGCGTTTGAACAGTTATAAATATGAAAAATGCCTTCAACGATCTAGCTGGGTCTTAAGTGCTTGTATAATTCTCTATGTAAATTTATATATTATACTATACGTAGTTCTTTAAATTGCACGCTGGAATAATTTGGTCTTGAAACATAAACTCCACTGAACTATTGCAGTAACATCACAAGTTAAATTGACTAGCAACATTCGCAATTCGATGCTCATAAGCATCTTAAAATGAGCTTAACAAGAGTACCATTAAACTGCTTAACTTAACAATTGCAGAGTAATATTAAAATTTGTAAATAAATAAATTTATTACGAAAAATATTATCTCAATCGAGAGTCGAACCTAGATTTCTAATATTCCTAGTTTTATGATGCTTGCATAAAATGCTAAAAATTTGAGTTTGATTCCCGACTGGGGATTTATCTGCTATTGGTTGTGTATTCAAATGTATGGTATACAAATCTATATAAGATTCTTTGTTAATATTGATGAAAAATGATTATCGCTGTGCGACATAAGATAAATATATGTAATTACAATTAAAAAGTAATTATTTATTACATTTTTTGAAGTAAATTATATCCATTTTTCGTATATATAAAATTTTGATTATATTTGTATAGAAATACGTTTGTAACTTGCGTAGGCAGTGGAGGTATATGATGCGATCCTTCTCTTTTGAAAGATGCTAGATTAGTTACGGCGATGTATCATGCAAGGGTCAATAAGATTCACCCTAGATCTTACCAATAAACCTTGGGTTACTTGAAACAGAATCCTTGTATCGCGTAGGCCGGAAGTCGTCGCGGATGAGCGCGACCGCGTTTGTGAAGCGATCGATCAGCAATGAAAGAGAGTCGGATTCGATAAATTAAATTGCGAGTCGCATCAAGATCGTTAACGTATGATTCGTCGAGCTGTAGAGTCAAGATACGATTGGAAACGTGAGGTAGCACAGCAACACGAGGTCTACATGTTTGCTCTTGCTATAAACAGCAGTTCACCGGCAGTTGCAAACTATAATACGCGACACAATGTAGACTAAGTATGTCTACAGACTTTTATATAATACGTTATGCAACGCGGTTATCTACTTTTAGAACAAGGGTTAGAGCACTGCTGTTGACTGGTCGCACAGTAGCTACTTTCGACAATGTTCTCATTTGAAGAAATAAATCGCTATGTTATCATACGATAGATATTATTCCCATTGTACGCATATAATAATTTATTTATGCCATTTTTTTACAGCACAATTAATATTAATGTTTGAACAGAATTAAGTACTGAAATAACAAGATTGATCAGAATATGAAATATTCGAGCAGTACGACAGAATAAACTGAGCGGTTACATTCGATAAAACGAGCGTCATAAAGCTAACGAATTTTATGCTTCCCAAAAGGGTTAATGTGCCTTGAATGCGGGCTGTTTCACAACAGTTGGCAACATTTCGTACATTATCGTTTTACGACATTTCTGAAGTATCGCGGTTGCGCTTCTTCCGTATTGGTGAGGAAATATAGTATTTGCCGTATGGTTAACCCGAATGCAAAATGTTTCGGATTTCACTTATCATCTGCCTCAAATAAGGATTACGCATTTATTTCTCGAGCGATTTGCAAGAATTAGTTCGATCCTCTTGTCTCTGCACGCGATGCACGTTTATGTCCGAAAGTGTTTATATGCCTCGCGTGTCTTTAGATACATTCACGGAGAAATATTCTTCATAACGGGAATTACTATAAGTCATCCTTTATCAGTCACACTCTCGAATAAATAACTGAGACAGTTTGAGAGAGTGTTTACTTAGGGTGGTTTAAATATACTGACCTACTTTATACCGATGCCAGATGTAACGTTACGTCTACGAAAGCAAAGCTAGACAGTTCTGAAGCAGTAAAGAATTTTGATAGGCACACTTATGAAATATCTTATTTTTAAGAAATGAAATCTATCCTTTCATTTTGTATTATACATATATTTTCTTTTATTACAAAACATTCTAATCTTTTAAATGCAATAATAATGAAAATAAATTAGCTAATAAAATTAGACTATAATATATATTTTATTTATTACACTAAATATTTATTTTATGTTTACGCGTAATGCTTAATCGATGTGACATATTAAACTTACTTGATCTATTTTCGCGTAGTTTTGCGGAGCAGAAATCATTAATAAACACTAAATAATTCTATATCTCGCAGTCACAAAGTATTTGTAAGGTTTACGTAAGCTATATTATATAATAGCACAGCGTGGTATATCAGTAACTCTGATCCCTGCGGGCAAATAAAATGCGTGTTTGTAGCGAATAACAAGCGAAAAGAAGAGAAACGTCACCAACCGGGCCACCGACGGATCACCTCGTCGTATACCAGAATGCTGGTTTGTGTGCAACCGTTTTGCTGTGGCTGTTAGATTGCACAACGCAATCTCCGGCCGTGGAATCGTCGTCACCTTCCTCGGTGACACGTCACCTCTGACTTTTGCACCGCGACGTGCCGCCGTCTCTCGCGAGGAGCAGCATACGTGCGAGCACGTATCATCGCGCGTTTCTCGAAACGGTCTAATCCGCACACTGTTGCGTATCTCTTAGGCACGTATCTCTTTCACTGCAATTTTTTTCTGTTTTGTAAGATGCACCGAGACGAAGAGATAGACCTCGTTACGTATCCTCTTTTGACTTGCGGAAGCAAGAATAGGGTATACATATGTGCACGGTTACATGTTGCTGAAGATAACAGAAATTTTAGTGACTGATATAGTAAGAAAGATTGTAGCGAACTACTTATCTTTCTCTCTCTCTCTATGAACTTATCTTTTACCGTATTTTGAGTATTTTGAGTATTTCTTTACACAAGTTGAAATTTTTCGTTTCTAGAATTTTCACGATCTCTCCTTACAGGTCAGAGCCAAATGATCTTGTCATCCAGACGTTGATGAACAGTAGAATCTTATAATTTTGTTCTGTTGAAAACTACAATTGGAGCGTAGAGTTTTGCATCTTTCGCGGCATAAAAATTGACTTAATTAATAGACAATTTACAAAATACCTTTGCTCGAAACCATCAGTACTGTGAAATATATTTTGTATTTGAATAACAGTAATTTTGATACACAGATGCATGCAGATCTGATAACAAACAACAAGCATACGCGCATTGTGATGTAAACTGACGAGACACAAGCTTTCACATGGAATTATTCTCTGCGCGATTTCCTTATAAACGGATCAACTAGACTTGACCTTTGGCCATAATTACACGGAGGTCAAAGCTTTAATGTCTTGGCCTACGCAATTGTTCTCGAGAATGCAGCGTGCGTAAATAAGCAACGACTCGACCCTGACGCAGACAGCCTCTTGTTCAGTGACCATGCGTTTGGTCCAGTATGGTTCATAGACCAACGACCGTGACGCTCACTTAAAGCTTACCTGCACGTATTCTTCGATAGAACCTCGTGTTCTTTTTGCAAAATGCAAATACTCATATGAAGGCCATGATGTGTGAACAGGATTGCGAGGAGCCTTGCAGAGAGTGTATTTTGGCGAAGACACTCTGGTAGAGAAAAATAGACATCTTAATACAGCTAATTTTTTTACTCGTGTATAATAGTTATTATACAAATGATAATAAATAATCTTATAGTTTTGATTTTCAAAGTTTTAAGATACTTGTGATATATACAGAAATTAGAAATAAATGCACGTGCGCCTCATGGCAGCATCAAATTCTGCTACTAATATATTTAAAAAATATGAATCAATATTTTTAATTGTTAAATATTTGTATATTTTATTTATACATATATATTCAGTTTATATATATATAATTTTTTTATATTATCGTTAATTGTGGCAGAATGTTTTCGCTGTAAAAACTTTATCCGTGTAATTATATATACTATCAAATATGGCGTTGTTATGTATTCATAGATTGCCAATAGCTGCGTTTGAACACTGCAATCACTACACATTAGTCGAATAATTCACAAATGAATATGCTGATCTCTATCTTATTATATGAATGCACGTCAGACCTTTATTTTTTATCGCCTTAAGCACGGGCGTCTCCCGTCTCTCCTTTGTCGATTCTCATACTTTCGTTTTGATCAGTATCAGTTTTGCAAAAGCATCTACAATAAATATATTCACCTGTCTTCATCAAAATAGGCTAAGATTACCTTTTTAATTTTATTCAAATATGATGAGATATAGGAAGAAATGTATCGATATATTTCATAACTTAAGAATGAAAATAAGTATGAAGATAATCTCAGTCCACATGTATCTACGTTATGGTGTGCTGTATCTTTAGTTATTATTTTATTGAAAATTAATATACCTACACTGAAATAAAAATTAACTGAATATAGCATAGCATTTTTAATTGGCTACAGCAGCCAATTAATCTTTTCTTTCAGTGTACATTATTTGAAAGAAATATGAGTTTTATTTCGAATTAGGGACGAAACCAGATAAATTAATTTTAAAAATGATTACTTTCTTTGTATATCATAATTAATTGTCATTTAATTTTAAATTATTATGCAAGTTTTGTAGTAAAATGATACTATTGCTAAAAAAATATTTTTATCGAACAAGATCGAGGAAGAGAATGACATCGGGCGATTGCATTGTGTATTGGAGAACAAGCAGGTTTGCGTGTATATTGGAAGGGGAAGATATCTCGTGCAGGAATTGTCGTAAATGTCTTCATCCGTAAGATATGAGAAACCGTGGGCGTTCGTATAAGCGCACGGATCTTCACACGGACGCTGCTTTTCGTTATATGTTAACTTTGTAGAAAGGAGTGGGTGAAGGCAGGATAGAGACAATAGGGGTATTCTGAATTCGAGATACGTGAAGACAAAATTCGACGAAATGGTCGAGTTTTCTCGCAAAGTTCCTGAATGCGCAAAACAACTCCTCCGACATTGTATTCGGATATATCAATCTCTATAAAAGAAACAAAACTGGGAACATAGTGCAAAGCGATAAGTTTCGACTTGGCGATTCTGAATTAAATTGAGTTAGCGGGTAAAGAAACGACAAAGATACGTCCAAATAGTGGTCTTGTCTTGCGAATTGTAGACTTGCAATGTAAAATTGTTTATACATAGATAGTTGTATGTTATTTTCCATATCTAAAATATGGACCTTGTTGGCTTTTGACACAAGAAATCCTCGCAGACGTGCTTCGATATCGAATGACGCATCGAATGAGACATTATTCCGTTTGAATGAATTCTTTTAAGTTTGACATTTCGACATTTAGTTACCTACGTTCTATCGTGAGTCGTGATTACGTGTCACGATACCGCTCACAAATTGCGTAAATTTCTCGCGTACGATTCACCACATCAAACAATCGATTTTTTTTTTTTTTTTCACGAAACCACAGGCTCATATGCTAGCTGGCCGGTTGGTTGTCTTGGCTTACCGCCTTCCAGTCGTATTCCTGAAGCGGTGAAATTCCAGCAAGAGGTTCGGAGCTTAGAGTTCCACGTTGCGTGTTGGCGTTGCACGTGGGTTGGGCACCACGTTGAGCCCTCAGCACAATGATATATCCTGGGCCGCGTATACGGGAATAGGTCGAGACCCCGGTGTGTCAGAGGTGAAGCCGCACCCTGCATTGTGTCCTGCCCACGTGACCGTCGTGCAAGTCGTCATTCGTGTCAGCGTGAATCTGACTGATGCTCCACAGAGCCGAAACTTCAGTCTCAAAGTCGGAAAATATATGTCGCTCGTATAATTACGATTTCGTAATTATGATGTACTTATAATACTTCTTCCATAGTTGAGCTTTTATTTTTTATGAACTTATATTATTATTATCACTGAATATAATTTCGATTAAGTTATACTGTAATAATATATTATTAGAAACGAGTCACGAGATCTAGAAGTTCGAAAGGTGGTATATACATATCTATCGATCAGTGACAAGATGCTAATTCGACCGAATCATAAATAAATATATCATTTAGTTTAACCGGTATAGCTTAATTATTATGGATTATTGATTAATTCGATCACCGTATCAGAAGCGAGCTACACCCTGCATTGTAGCGCCTACGCAATTTCTCGTACTTGGCCTGAATAAATATATCTATCGTTTCAAGTATCGCGCCGTTCGTAAAGGTCGCGACTTATATTACTATTTTCTGTAAGCACTATCTATTGTTGCGTGGTTGTAAAGACGTATCATTAGTCACAAAGCAAAGTCGAGAGCAAAGTTAATCGTATGATTTTTCAAGTCATTTCAGTTAGCTTTTGTTTGTTGCATGCGCAAGCACCTGACCTCTTACAGTATCTAAAAGGCTAAAAATCTCTCATTGTCTGATTTTAATACTGATCTTATTAAATAAAGAGGCAAGATGGATCTTTTTATTTTTTATTGTTTTACGAAGTGCATCATCAGTACTTCGATTTGAGTCGGAATAAATAATCGCGATCGAGTAATGTAATTTCTATTGTTTCGTTCCGTAAAACGATTTCGTAAAACGAAAATATATTCTTTTAAGATAACAACGGACTTTACATTAACCAACTTGTATTATTTCTGTTTTAGGTAAGCAGAATGTTTTGCGTGGAGATACGAGAGATACGCTAAGCGCGAAGAGAACCGCTCGAGCGCTCGCTCTTCTCGTGGAAATCGTGCCCAAGGTACATATACTCGCCACGATCCGATCGCAACGACGAAGTTCGGTGGTGTACGTCGATAGCTGTATTTCTGTCTCGAATTATTGCATTTGTCGGCCGCGTACCCCGAGGAATTCTCACACTTTGGTGCGCCTCGATCGCGAGGAAATCTAAAATGAAGCCCCGTCCGCTGAAAGTGCAACGCCTAAAGACACGTAGGTTGAGATTTATAGGAGCGTTGACCTTTCGCGTTTTAACGTGACTATTTTGCGTTTTTTTTTTTTTTTTTTTTTCTAATGAAGACCCCCTCTTGTACATTTTCTTCAAAGACTCCCTTTTACGTTAGCACATAAAACGTAATGACGAAATATTAATCCGATGATCTATATGAATTAATAATTCTGTCATGCTATGGCTTTCGAGCATATTATACTCATTAGAGAATATATAATTGCAGATAAATATGCGGTAGATTACTTATAAACGAATAAAATTTTGAAAAGACGTGTGGAATCCGAAGCGTATTAAATATTACGATCGGTAGCACACCCAATTGTGTGGGATTCATGGCTAAAGGATCAAGAACAATGATAAATTACGCGAGGCGGTCGCTTTTAATCGTGTTCCTGTTACACAGTTGTTCCATAACATTTGACATTCGCAACGCTAATTACCGCATGTGCGACGTGAGCCAATTACGTCGAGCAATACGAGCCACGCCAACATATCATTAATATCGCATTTCAGTACATTCTCTCGTTCATCAGTCTTGTTACGAACCACAAACTAAGAGGATCGACAACGAGATCGATCGGGGAGCCGCGGCACGTTCGTCTCAATCGTCAGAATTTATTGAAGCACTAACCTTTCGTGTTTTCATCGTTCAACTGTATTTCACCCGTTCTTTCTCTCCCGTTGTCTCTTTTCTCAGCGAGTTCAATTCTCGTCACGAAGCACGGCATTACTCTCTTTTTTTCATTTTTCTCTCTCATCCTCCTCCCTCATTCCGTATTAGTCAATCTTTCAAGACGGCAACTACTTCTAATAACACGCGGAAGTGTTTTGAACTTCGCGGAATTTGCGACGATGAGTTTAACGCATTGGATTCGCAAGAAATTATACGATGCGCTGCCGAATTGGCGGAGAGAATTTCAATAGAATTCAACATTTTATGAACAGAACCGGCAATTCAAAATAGATCGAACTGACTAAACGTTTTCATTTTTGTATTCGTATATAAGAAAAAGTACACGGTTACATTTTATAAACTCTTAGTGGTTTCTGATAGTTTTTACAATGTAATATGCTTCAAAAAGTCAAAAAGTCTTATTTCTGCAATTAAGCTTTCAATTTTAATCTTTTTAATTTTTAATGTAAAATAAATTTGTGATAACAAAGTTGAGAGAAGAGACGGAGATGTCGATGTCACCCTGTGTAACAACACCTCCCAAGTTTACGTTACACATGTAAATCCCCATGTAAGTGAGGAGTAGTATGAATGCAACAACGGCCACTATTAATTCATGCATGCATTGTTACGTGTCAAGGCACGCGGTATCCGTTGGCAGATCATCGTGACGAGATAAGCGAGTGAAAATCTTCTTCTCGATCGATAGCTTCCTCTCACAAAGTCACAGAGGACAAAAATAGTGGAAAACGCAAGTAAAGTATTATTGCACGACGAAGAGTCTTTTTCTCATCGAAAAGATCGTCTATGTAGAAAGAATATATTGTATATACTTATAAATTTTTTAACTTTTGACAGACTCGTTAGTTTTTCCAAAAATATAAAATAATCTACAACAAAATTTAAAAAATTTCCCTTTTTTACTGAAAAAAATTTGAAAAGTCGTCTCATAATATGTTGCTGAAATTTTCTGCATTTTTTCAACTTTGGAAATTCAATGTTGCGAGTGTAAAAGCAAAAATAATTTAAAAAATAATTTAATACACATTCTAAAGAGTAATATATTTTTTTTCCTAATAATAGCAAATAATTTGTCTGAATTTTGTTTCTGCTCAATGAAACACTCGGACGATAAACATATCTCTTTTCCTGCGACCTCTGATGCTTACGTCCGCGTCCTGGCAATAAATTCCACGTCATTGGGCCTTGGAACGCGGTTAACGCGGCTCGATGCACCGATACAATGGACAAATCGGCAAATCTCTCGTTACGACAGAGAGTTGCGCATACGAAGGCCGTCGACGATTTGTCGCGTAATGTGCGATATCAACGATCTCGAGGTCGCGATCACCGTGACCGCCGCGTCAGACATGTGGTAACATATGTCTGCCTTCCAGTGAGAATTTAATTGCTCGGGTTTTCATTTGCCTAATGCCGTCTGGAAAATCTCTACGATTTTTCTTGCCAGTATCGAGAGAGAATTCGCGTTATGTAACCGCTCTTCTCTCTCTTGTGTTGACCAACTATAAGTAATCTTGAAGACTGAATATAAGTAAATATTCATATGAGTCTCCACAGTTATCAGTGCATAAATGATTAGAGTATTTATAAGATGTATTATAAAATATAATTTGTAAACAATTGAAATATAATTACCAACGAAGTTAATTACACTTAATTTGAATTATTAACTACACATATTTTGACTCTGGATTTGAGTTCTTCTGAGTGTGAAAGTTAAGTACAATCTATGTTGTACTTGACTTTTTACGCTCTAACAACCACTCATGTAAGCATTTTACATATAGTTGGAAAACTTGTGTCGAATATAACTGATTTCATATCCGTCCTAAACGATTCGCACTCAAATTTTTCTGTTCATTTAATACAAGATTAATATGTTAAAAAACAACACAGATATACTGGGTGAAAGAAATAATCACAAAAAAGATCATGTTTACACAATTTGTGAATAAAGTGTGGAAATATATCTTTTTAATATAAAATTAATGTTTATGATATATTAAATTGATACGTATTTCACATTATTTTAGAATTTACGTTTTCAAACATATTATTTTTGTGTTCATTATTTACTTATAAATTATGACCCTAAGGAAAATTAAATATCAATTTAACACAGAATCTTTAAACGTAATCACATTATGTTAAATTAACACTTGCGTATGTTAAAAAATTCAACACAAACTGTTAAGAAGACCGTTTCCAACACAAATACACAATGTTCTTTATCGTGTATTTCGATTTATCAGGACTACGAAACTACTTTATTTTTATTTAATCTTGAAGATGTGTAAAGCAGGATGTCAAAAAGGGGCTGATCTGCCTAAAAAGGTATAAGTAAAAAAAATAATGTTTTAGTAATGTATTTTATATAAATTTTGATTTCTTGGGGACGATAAAATTATATTAAAAAGCTTGATGCGTTTGGAAAGTATTTTTCGAGAATTAAACAAGAATGTATTGAAATTTTAATAAATACATCATGCTTAATTTTTGAAATGTACCTCAGATGTTACGAATTTTTTAATAATTTTATTACATCTATCAGGTAAAATCTACATTACTTCTTTTACTTATTCTTTTTAAGCAGAAATCGACTGTTTTTTCTAACATTCTCTCCTTTGTGTATTTTATGTTAGATCTATTGCTGGTTTCTCTCATCGACACTAAGTACGTTATATGTATTTGAATGGCGTGCTGGTACATTCCGATGGATATCGACTCTCGATATCAAAACGTGACCACGCTAGTATTAGACATCTATATCTGATGAAGCGTCTTTGCTGTATCTATAATGAGACGACTTGCGTCATTGCAGTAATTAAAAATAATATTGATGATTGTATCGCGTTGAAATTTACCGATTAACGGGTTTCTTATCGAACATCTGTTTCGTAGCGGACATTCGATCGTTTGATCTCATTGGATGAGAAATTCACGATAAAACTGTTTTTTTTTTTTTATGTAGCTTGCATGAATGATTTTCCTTAGAGGTTAAAATTACATTATTTTAAAAACATCTGTTTATTTCTTATGTAAGTACCAATAAGCAGTTGAAAGATTTAAATAATTTATTACCAATTGCTGTTTTTTTATTTAGTTTGTTTACTTCATAATTATGAGTTTACCGATAGATCTACTGATTCTTCTTTCGCACTCTCGTATCGTTAATATATTACGAAGAAGGTAGAGAGCTTTCCAAATGTATGCATGACGGAAGAGGGGGAGGCAGGTAAAATTGACAGATTGCTAGAATTTGAAAACTTATAGTCTCTTGGACTTAAGCTTTTATTTGCCGGATCCTTGTAATAGAAAACAGGCGTCGAGACGATGATTCTGATTTTCCTTGGCATCGTTACCTGGAGCACGCCGAAGGCGCAGAAGTTCATTAGCGAAGTATAACCTGGTCTCTCGACACATTCCTCGCCCGCCGACCTTTGGACCTCTCTTCTCTCCTCGGGTCAGGGAGAATTTCGAGACCCGGCCCCAGGTAACTTTTGTACCGGGTGTATCCGAAATCTTACGAAAGGAACCAGTCTTTCCACTTTACTACGCGTGATTTATTTTACGAACCAACGCCCGTGTGATTTCGACACAGTAAATCGATTTAGTCGCTTCTGCAGTTATCTACACGCCCACGCGTTACAGAAGCACTCAGTTTGCAAACTTTTTCCTTTTGTGTCGTGGATAGGTCTCGATTAATCAAATACGAATATCGAATATGTGACAAGTATATTGACGAAGCGATTAATGAAACTTTATATATGATAATGATTTCTTTGAAAGAAATTTATCTTTCTTTGATAGAAATCTCATGTTTCTATTTAGTGCGGAAATTAGAGGAAGGACAATATTATATTCGTAATTAATTAATTAATTCGTTTCGAGAAATTAATTTCTATAGTTGTAAGAGATTTGGCATCCCTCCCCAGATAACACAAAAAGTGTCTAAATTCGAGTCATAAGATGTTTTTACGTCTTCTAAGAAGCGACTTGATGATGTCTTATTTCACAATTTTAGACTTTGTGTTATTCGAGTCTGGGCAGAAGCAGGAAAAAGAATTTGTACTTCGCGAATGTACGAAGTTCTATAACATTCAGCACTGCCGACGGTTATCGACAGTTTTTAAACCGTATAATCACGAAATCTGGTCTTTGAGTTTCGCACAGTTCAACTGGCCGAGAAGCCTAACGACCTCAGTGATACGATAAGTCGCTAATTTGCGTTTGTCGACGATATGGCCTGTCGTGGGTGGCCCGTCGTTCTACGACCGCGCACATCCCCCTACATCGAGAAGCGAACGTACGTGCGACATGCTCGCGATTAATTAGCTAAGCTATGATATCGTCGAACGAAACTGTAATCGATGGGATCGGTCACGTTTTTCGGGACCTGACCCGAGAAATTCTCTTAGACAAAAGGAGCAGCGATATCCTTTCGAAAAAATATCTGATATTTCATCCTCTCGTCTAAATTTTACTAATCCTTTCAGACGCTGCAAACAAATATATTTATGGAAATTGTCCTGGCAAAGAATGATTGGGAAAATTACTATAATACTACATATAATGAGAAAAATTTCCGATTAAAAATGAAAGAACCAGTAGATTCTGATTATATTAATCAGAATTTTGGTTATTATGACTGCGAAAATCTGATTATTTCAACTAAAATTATAATGGATTTAGCTATAAAATTCTGATTTATTAATTGTCCATTTTTCACTACAATTCCAATTAATGTAATCAAACCCTTCTCCTAAATTGTTTTTTTAGGGGAGACCATATTTTTCTACCACATTATTCTAATGGTAATGAATAAAACGTTAATTACAATAGATAAAAGTGACGAACGGGAATTGTAAAATTATAAAGGGAATCGGCATTCAACTATAACCGTTACGTATTTTGTCTATGGTTACGGCGTATTATGGCTTCGTTAAGAGCCCCTTTAAGGCGATATCCCAACTCCTTCATCCTACGGATAAAAATCCCCGGACGTGAAAGACACACGTTGTACCGTTCGGCTTTATTTATTCTCGCGCACGTAGATAAAGCTCTCGCAGGGTTGAGCTGGCGCGCGATCGCTCGCGAAGCCGCATCAATTGTGATCCTAACGCTGACGAAGCGAAATGTATACTCGATGGCGACGCGAAATACGCGCGATTCGCGCGAGGTGGCCGCGAGTGTATGACCGTCGGGAGTTATCCAGGGTCACATAACCGTTTTCTGATGACACTCGGTGAGTAATACATCACTCGAAATGATGCGTGCTGACGAGCACACATATACGCGGTTACCTTTGCCGCCGCTCTCTATATAAGGATCATCCACTCGCGCGTATCATTAACTTTACAGAGGTCGCAGGTCCTTCGGCGACGTTCACCGACGTTCGAACGGCGGAGCGCGCAGCGTTTTCCCGTGTCAACTAGGAATTTATACGCGCAATATATCCAGCCTGTGATCAGCGATCGCGTGAATGCGAATTTATAACAAAAGATGCGAAGAAAAAGACGAGAATTCTTATATAGGTACATAAAAAGCTTTGCTCTTTTTTATTAACAATAGTTTACATATTTTTCTCGTGTTCTGCGCAAGATTTTAAAATTTTCTTATTTTTATAAGCAGAATTATGTATCTACGCGTAATATATGTTCTTCGACATTAACAGGTTACCGGCGATCTTTTTATCCTGTTTTCTTGTAAGAAAGATTTGAAAAATTTGTCTACGCACACAAGACATTCGAGACCTCGTTGTTTAGGAGAGCTCTTGCGTTCTGCACGAGGGAGAAAACGGGAGTTATAGAGAGAAGGACACTGGATAGAATCAGGTACGTAGGTCGGGCAGAGGCCAGGCTCCGACAGCGACGAGTCACCTGCGGTGTGACCGATGCGAGCCGTCAGCGAACGCGCTCGCTATCATCTCACCAAGTCCCTGGCCTTCTTCGTCATCGTGCCTAATGCTAACTGCTTGCCGAGACTCGGTAGCGTACAGTCCTCCGCAAAATTCTCCGGACCGTCGTTTTATAAAACTGCGTGTAGGCTGTGTAATATCGAGGGATGACAGTTGTACGAGGAATATGCTAATGATCGATACGTCAATGAACAATGCGCTTAGAAACGCGTTAATTTATTCCGTAGCCGCATCTTGTTTTGCGAAACCACCGCGCCTTTTTGTCGTACGTGGAACTTGCGGCAACGAAGTGATTTAGACTCTCCATGCGGATGCGCGTTTCCTCGCAAGTTTTTTTCCCCGATGATGTTATACGCGAAAGAATCGTCCGTGCTAATTGCACCGCTCATACGGTAGTAGTCAAGCTCGCTGCTATCCGCTGGCAACCTGTTGAGCTTCATTGTCGAGATGTTCCGTTCTTCTAGTCACCTGCGCCACGTGGCAATTAGCGGCATGTATATACGGCTGACACGAGAGAGGAAAAATCGACCTGATGATGCTGCGAGAGCGCGTTAATTAATGATGATAATCGCTCGTGATAGAGACGATATTATCACCGCTATAGATTTGCGGTTTCCGTATCGCATCGCGTATAGCTAACTTTGACTTTTTGTAGCCTCTGCAATTCGATTGCTTTTAACCGTTCATCCTTTAGCCTCATTACGGTTCCACTCCTTCGTATAAGTATTTTCTTTCCTGTGCTTATCAACAAAACACTTCTTAGCGCGGAATAATAGGAATTTAATAGCCTTGTTATTTGTTACCTATCTGTTGGTAACTTCTTACGTTAATTCCCCGTATGTGCCTCATTCATCCGCCATATGGCAAGATGCCATCTTCAGCGAGCGAAAATGGAAAGCGCGATAGGGAACTCGTTTATCGATGCCACGGCAAGTTATACGCGAGACTCGACCTTTGATCGAGTAAAGTACCCGCTTCCAGTCCATCGCTTCTTTTCTTATTCTTCTATCGTCACGCTCTGACCTTCTCGGTGACTTTGCAGGTGAGATAATCTAACGCTAATCGCTCATTGCGCGCGTAGTTATCTTTTAGTTTTTTTATCTGCGCGCGATAACCTGTCTCATCTATATACCTTTTCAAAAATATTCATTCAACTGTTCGTATCTTTTAGCTTTCAGTATATCGATTTTAATCGATTCTCAAAAATAAATCCAAATCATTATAATTAAAGATACGAGTATAATAAAAAAAAGATATATATATATCTTATTCTCTTTTCGTTTTGTAATTTTGCAATATTATACTTTCTACATTTGTCCACAATCTTTCTTGACAAATTCGAATTCTCACTTTTATACATTTTGAACAACGCAGCGAGATTGGAAGCGAAACACGCAAAAGTTAACAGCAGCGCGAGTTGTCGCAATCGAGATGACTCGTGGTCAGCACTCGACCTTTGGTCGGCTTACGTACCCGACTTCTTCCTTCCTTCGTTTATCCTTCCTTCATCAGCGCGTGCTTCCTTCTCTTCGCCTTCCTCCCACATCTTTTGCGACCGACCCGACGCGACGACTCGTTTGCTCACTCGCTTGCTCGCTCGCACGCGCGAGATAGTCGTTCGCGCTAATCGCACCTTACGCACAAGGCGACGAGGTCACGGTGCTCTTTGTTTGTCATCCGCCCGCAACCTGCTTCGCTCTCTTGTTAAACGTACGTGTCTTGGAAGAAAAAAGACAGAGAGCTACGAAGAGAAACGGTGCCAAGACGTACGACTCGATGCAATGGAAGATTTCCATCATGTATTGGACATGTAAATTCGATTTATCTTGTGAGATTTCTTCTCGTTGCAAGAGAAAAACTAACCAATTTTCTTTGCGTGTGTAAGAATATTTTCATTTTTTTTTATGTATACATTCACATTTTATTTGCGAAGTTTATTTACTCTATTTTTGGGAGGAGAAAATCACAAAGCCTGTGAAAATCATTCTATTTGGTTCGTCATCTTCTAGAATTGTAAATAAAAAGAGAACGACGTTGAATAGAAGATTCAAGATTTGAAAAGAAATTTTCCTCTGAAGTAATTGAATGATGATGATCGTGTAGGCGGGTGCGTGTTAGGAAATACATGGCTTTAGAGAGGATACCAATTGAGAGAAAATAGCGAATGAGGAACGTGTGGAACAAAGTTCATGACAACGGGGACGATGGCGGTGACGGTGAAGCTGAAGAGGTGTCCGAGAGGACTCGGTGGAATGACCCCGCGGATCGTATTGTAAGCGCGTACGTGTCCCTCACGGAGGGTAACATATGCGTGATGGCCTGCGAAAGCTACGTCACGCAGGAACGCACCTTGACTCCTTCTCTCTTTCTCTTCTTTCTTCTTATCCCTCTCGCCCCTTTCTCGATGTGTGCTCTCTTCTCGAGTCCTTCTGTCTTCCTTGCTCCCGTGGGGTACGGAGGTCACCGCTCGCCCGTTGCCACCGGCGGAACAAGCGGCGAACCGCAGGAAGAATATCTTCTTCTTGTACCCCAAGCCTCTGGGTCCTCGTCGGATGCTCTGACTTCGAAGGGAACGCGAGAGAACCAGATAGAAATTCAACGGATCGCGAGGAAGCATCGTAGGTCCTCTATATACCCTTGATATTTTTCAACGACTCGTAAAAGAATTTTTTATCGATATAAAATTTAATAGTATTAACCTTAAAGTGTAATGAGTCATCATCTCTCTTAAATCGATATTTGTCTTTTTTAAACGAATATATATAAAAGTGAGCGTTTTAATTGTTTATCTATGTAAAAAAGTTACGCGTATGAATTCAAGTTGAGAATTATCGTATATGAAGATGGTAGTTTCAAGAAATATCACTCTGCGCGTATAAATTAATGCTAGCGTATATCCATCTGCTATCCTCTCAATAGAGGCTTTCGCGGCCGAGTGTAATGTCGCGCAACCTGACCTCCTTGCAGGTGCGCGATCCTGACGGACGTACAGTGTCACCATCGTCGCGATGTCTTGACGAGCGACCATAAAAGACCGCGCATCAAAGGAGACGAAAAGGGGGAACGTATAGGCGGATCGTAAAGACAGGAGATAAAAGGTACAGCGCGTAATACGTGCGCGTACGTGACTCTCCGTGGAAATCGTATTGAAAATTTTCTGGTGGTGAAATAAGCGTTTGCACGCGTCGACAAATAGAAATGACGTATATATGTGTACAAATACTAGTCCCCTAGCCAGGAAGTTATTAAAGAAAAACATCGTTTTTCGCTGTTCTACGTGAAATACAACTTAGGCATGCTTACACGGTAAAAAAAAAAGATTTTTCTTTACGATGTCTGTTTTTCAAGAATAATTTTAAACATAATTAGTTATAGTTTTTTTAGTTTGTTTTTTTTTTTCGTTTTTCCATAGCAATTTTGCCAAATTGATGTTAACATTCTTACAAGATAGGACAGAATCTTCACAATTGCGACGTAACAAAATAATGTTACGAAAGCAGATTTGATGGTGTTCTTTTTTTGAAGAGGACCCAAAACGAGGGTCGAAACGTATACGTTATACTATATTAGAACTTTTAGTAGGGCTCTCCTCAGGCCCACAGCTTGCCCTACTTTCAGATCAGGTACGGATCTGGTGCCTTAATAGGGCTCTAATGCTGTAACGCCACGTATCAAATGGTCCTGATCAGGGAGGGTAGGGTATGCTCTACTCGGGAATTTTTCACTTGGGCTTGATCAGGAAGTGACAGGATATGCCTTAGTCTTTCTCTACTGATTAGGGACTTTATTTTTAACTTCGTTAAAAGTTATCGTACCGCAATTAAGAAATTAAATTCTTAAAGCTGAAAATTTTGCTCTGTAGCTAATTTTAATTAGCTGTAAACGTTGCGGTAAAAATCATAAAAATTTAGTCATAATAAATACTTTGACAGTAGAAACGCGTTGCAACAATTAATTAATACATGCACATAATTTCACTATAATAGACACAAATTTTTGTTTCTGATAATATTATAATACACATTCTTTGATATATATGTAATAAACTTTTAGTGATATTTTACACATAATAACCGAAAATTGTACTGTCTAAACACACACATATATTTTATTTATACTTTCATAGTAGAGTTCGATTTCGTGCTTTCCAAGAATCTTTCATTAAACTATAAGTGAAAAATCTTATAATGCTGCGCCTTTCGTTCTATGTGGCTTTGCGAATATTCTGCCGCGAGTGAGCGATTTTAGTGAAGAATTTAGTTTAAATATGATTCTTATATTATATGTACTTTTGTTGCGTTAATTACATTGTTAAGGCAGAAAATTTTTAGTTTTATATATATATACGTTATTTTACTGAGAAACCAATACATAACTGTGATAAATTCTTTTGCGCTGCAAACATATACTTTCAGCAAACCAATGATTGGCTGCAGCGCGTAGAAAATTTTATTTTCGTGTGTACGGAAGAAGAAATCATTTCACGGATTTCTAATAACCATTATTTTTCAAGCGAATTTCCTTGGGGGGGGAAGTAGAGAGAAAAAGAAACGGCAGGAAGGCGTAGGATGACGAGAGAGGCTGAGAGAAATGGACCTATAAATCACGCTAAAGTGTACACGTAGCCGTATAGTACCACGTGAAAACGCGCAGCTATAGACAAGAGAAGATGAAGAAGAGTCTGGAAAGCGGCGTATGGATCTTCTCTCCAGCCGTTACACGCGAATGTTCCGACAAATACAACTAGAGCTAATTAGTTGCAGGAATGCGTCGGCGCGCACAAGCATCGCGTTCCTACGTAAAGTCGAACACGCGGTGACTCCTAATAAGACGCAATCGTATCGACGTCACGCGACCTTCGAGCCGTGCCATGGTGAGTCCCAGCTATCGCCGTTTCTTGGCCGTTGCTGGTGCCGCTGCTACTTATGTTGCTGGTTATAAATCGCTACGTCTCCTCTCGCTCACCCTCCCCCTCCCCTTCGAGTCGCGTCGGCTAATAAACGCTTGCGCCTCACGTGAACGCCATTGTGTTTCGCGAGAGGCCTCCCACTTGAAACAGCTGTTTCGACCATTCTCTGCACGACCAAGGTTACGCATCGAAGGGACAAAGACGTGGTTTCACTAGAAGCCGCGGCCGTTATCGATGGACAGGCTCGACGAACGAGAGGAAAAGTTCTTGCACAATGGGAGAATCTAGCTTTTACGATTCTTAAGTGGGGTCACTAGATACACGGTAGGCTATACTGAGCATACTCTATTATACTGCATTTATTTTTGATACAATATTATTAATGTCTTCTTTAAACAATCTATAATAAGCTCAGTATAGCCTTCAGATGATCACTAATATTTGTGCGATAATATTATATTAATATTTTAGGGGCCACTTTATACACGCCTGATCCCAAGGTAATCTCTTCCTTGTGTTTAATTAAGACACGCATATGTGCAGAAATAAAATTCGGCAATGAATTGGCGATGTCGGTCGTCCTTGGCCATCACCAAATGGCTGAACGTCGTGTTTTGAATGTTACGTGTGTCACGTAATGATTACGTATCTGTCCTTGGTTCATGTGATACCGCAAGATCCAATTCCGCGTGATAGCGTCGTGGCGAGCACGTTCTGAATACCTTTCACGAGGGTGCCATCACCCACCTTGATTTCCAGAGGCACCCTCGCGTAACCGCCAACCGAGATCGCACTCGGTGGCGGCGTGCGCACACGCGCGTACGCGTAGGTGTACGCACGCGTGCACACATGGAGTCGCGTGCATAGACGGAGCGAGGAGCGTGTGCGGCACGGTCGCTACTACATTATGCATTAGTCATGATTACAAAGTAAGTGGCGAGCTCGTAGCGCGTCTGCAGTAATGACGGCGTATTTGCGGTGCTTATGATTTTCCACTTGAAATGGGCATAACCCGCTTTAATGGCGCGCAAGACGGCCCTCCCGGTCGCGCATAACTTACGGTGGGTTTACAGCGGCCGAGAGGAGATCCAGCAACGACCGCGTGGTTGCTGACGGCGTTGATCGTGTTAACGCCGCGACAGTAATCTCTTCCTGCCTCTTCTCGGTCTCTCGCGCTCGCCGCGCCGCGCCGGTCCGGCCTTTAAAGGTCGTCATGGACGACAGGTATTATCCTTGTCGTGGTATATACGGGAATTATAGAGGACCATCCCCTGACACAATGAAAAATAGCGCGTTTATATGATATTTTTTAAAGGTAGTCTCGTCTACTTTTTTATTTTGTTTTATCAACTAGATCTCTACCTGATAATTTATTATTTTATTTTTAGGAAATTATTTAATTTTTGGGAGACACATGATGTAATATCATTTTTTTAATCTGTTTCTTTATGATGCGGGAGAAAAAAAGATATTTGATGTTGCGCCCCAAAAGATTTTCATTAATATTTAAGTTGCTTTGAAGCGACTATTATATAACTTAAGTCATATCTCATGTAAGCGATCAAGTTAGTCACGACTTTCCGCGAATTTAGAAAAGTTATTTCAGCAAAAGGTAATCATAGTCGATAGTGACCACATTAAATCGCAGTTAATCAACGTTGATAATTTTGATTTCTCTTCGAACTGTCACTTGCAACCTTTAAATATCGTTGAAGTCAATTACAATCGTTGTTATCTATTATGAGCTATAAATTAGACGACAATAAACTTGCGGTAAACCAGTGATAATTAATGGCGACAGTAACGTATATTATATCACCTATCTACGTTACGATCTGGTATCGCATGCTTTTCAGAACGATAACTGACTATCATTTCTTCTGAAATAATTTTACGTTATACACTCTTGGTTGTCATGTAACATAAATTTTTGTCAAAGGAGATAAATTATTAATTTACTTTGAAGAAGTGAATTACATGGCAATGTTAATCACTGTAATGTCTAGTTTCTGTAATCGATGGTTGAAAATACTTAATGATTATAATTTTATAATTATTCAGAGGTGCGACATGTTTCCATTGAATGCACACAATACATATTTCATTAGCGATAGAAATGAAAATTCACAGCGTTTTTTTTTATTTCGCAAACGGGATGAGGTCGCTCGCGGTACTATATTGAAATCACTTGACTCAGCAGGATTGCCAGGATCCCGGCGATGATTCGCGCACGTGGCGGAAAAATAGAGTCATCTTTCATTTCAGCGGCTCGCTATATGCGAGGTCGCGGGAGAAAAGTCAAGCGTGTATGAAAACGGAGAGGACAAAAAGGAACGAGGTTTCTCGCCGCAGTAGCTCGTAATGACGGGCTATGCGCTGCGCGACGCGTAGAACCGGGTTTGATCGTTCATTAAGCGTCGGCCCGACCCCGGATGCGGACGTACGACGCGCGTACACGCATATGCACACACGGAGCCGCCGCACTCGCTTTGCTCCAGCGAAGTGAATGTGGGTAGTGGGCCAGCCTTGCTGAGGCCGGCTGCGAGCGGAAGAAACACGCGTGTATGCGCCCGCATCCGGCTTTCAGCGGATCGATCGAAAAGTCGTGAGACTCGATCCATCGTTGTTATAAAAGGAAGGTAATAAAAGGAAAAGAGCATGAAAGGGAAAGTTGAATAGCGACGACTTTGAGTAGCGGATGCAGTACAAAATTCTTTTAATCTGAAGTGTCACTTATTGGGGCGTAACGCAATGCTCTTCGCAAATATCAATTTTTACAATATTTGATCAGTAATATAATATTGATCAAATGTTAAAAATTGTCATTTGCAAAAGAACAATTTAATGTCGATTAGATTTTATCGATGTAGTAGTTTAGTATACTATTGCTAGCCAGTGTTCTTCTGTGCGCGTTACGACTTTTCCATATTAATTAAACACGTTGATTCACATGTATGCATGAGAACTCGTGCTGATGAATCTTTAGGTCACTCTTTGAACAATGCGTTGCGCGCGGAAGCGTCCTATTGTCGTTTTCCGCTGTGTCAGAGATGGATGCTGGATCGATCCCTGTATCGCGTGGTGTATTACGCAACTTTACCGGTCCGCTTCTAATCTCGTCCGTGGGATCGTGGAAAAATTCCCAGCTCGGTGAAATTTCTTAAAGTCTTAACGCGGGAATAATTAACAGCGATCCGGCGAAGAGGCCGCTGGTTTTATTCTCGTCTCGCGACGGCACTTCGTTCGCGACCTCGAAGGTCAATTCATTTTAGTCGTGGTCGCGTTGGATAATTTATGACTATGCTGTACGCGATTACTATGAGTTCCTGGTGTCCTATCTCTGTGTCTTCCTATGGCTTTCTTTCTCGCGGAAACCTGTCTCACCCGGGAACGAAATAGTTAACCAGGCAGCTTCACTAAAACCGGTAAATTACACGGGTATCTCAAGATACACGATATATCGGATGAAATCAAGAAGCGAGCTACTGTTTTCGTGCGGCGAGGCAGCGGGTTGTCATCGCTTGCTTTCCCACGCACGTTTTCCACGTTATACTTTCTATCTTCAAATGTACGTCGCGTTATACTAAAAATACCGACATGAGACGAATAGAAGGAAAAAGAAGATTTTGTCTGTTATTTTTTTAGTTTAAAAATTGATCTACCACTCTTTGTCATTGAGATATCGAAGTATCGTGATTCAGGCCTCGCATTTTCGTTGCATTAGCGAATGCAACCTCGAAGCGCGGGCTTCACGGAGCGGGTGTGTCATGGGAGATACGTGCGCTGCACATTAGTTCGTTTTAACACGTCGTTACGATATTTCACACTCGGACTTTACGTAGCTCTCAGTATTCACCATAGGTATTTCGCTGCTGTTAACATTCCACGTTTGCATGTAACAAAATCTTTTGATAAATCTACGTAAGATGTTATTTATTACAAACTATAATACTTAGCTATAATATTTTTAAACGATAAGTGCGCAGAACAATATATTTAGCAATATTTCGTTGAAAAAATGAAAGAAATATTAATTTAAGCTCTTTTCAAAACAATTTCTTTTCAATCTTTTAAATTCGCGTTTGAAAATTTAATAATGCAATTAATTGTTTGACTCACAAGAGCGTAAAAAAAACTTTTGGTGCAAAGGAGGATGAGTAAAATTATCGTATTTTGGCTTAAAGTATAAACGATGGCGGAACCTTTTTATGCATATTTTCTTGTAATTTCTGACGTGCTCAATCATTTTTCAAACTGACCATGATCTGATAGGAATAGTTGAAAATCGCACTACAAGTAGTACAACTTTGTCAAAGTCTGACCTTTAATTACAATTTTCAATATTTTTCTATTAGTTCAGCTTGAAACTAATATTCGCAAATTCAACACATTAAAAAGTAAGACAAAAGCATATAGGAGAGGTTATCATTACTTAGGCTAAAATTGGCATTTTACTCAACGTCCTGAACAAAATGTATAAAATATAAGTAGAATAGGATTGAGTGTTATGAGCACTGCAGGTAATATGAGCATCCTTTATATTTCTGCAACGAGCATCTGTCTTCACGACATTCCAGCTGTGAAGTTTAAACTAAATTTATGTATGGTACAGTCGGGACTTAAAAGATTGCAATACTTTTTTCAAATGGTTTTTGGAATACAGCTTACTCACAGAATGATTGATTTTTATAAATCCATAAACAAAAACCAATCGCTCAGTGAGCAGGCTGTATTCCGAAATCTATTAAAAGGACAGTGTTGCAGAAAAAAACCTGAGAGTAGACATATCTTAACTTTTTTCATCTACTGTCATGTACCAAATTTCATAGGGTAATGTCCACGTTTTTGTGGTCCTCTTCCATACTATACGTGGATACAAAGATGAATAATCAATTTTGATGATTCATTCTTATCTTACGAAAATGTGAACAATATCCTATGAGATTTGGTACATGAAAAAAGCCAGAATGTCCATTCTCAGGTTTCTCTCTGGTTGCAACTAATCGTTTACGAATGTACTTCGGAAATTTATCATATAAATTACGCAAGTATGTTAGTTTTTTATTTTTTATGTTTTTCTCCTAATTTTATAAGGTCCTTAATCTACATTGAGATAAGCTATTTTATTCTACGTGTTAATATTTGTAACATAAACAATATTGAGCCATTCTAACCTCACAAAGACTTTTATTGATTTATTAGACAGGTGAATTTTTCGAATAGCATACATGGTCGTTTATTATTATGAGCATGTTCATTATTCCTTATCGTACACTGGAAAAAATGTGGTAATAGTTACTAAATATATGGTGAAATAGTGCCAATCTCAAGTGTTTGGTTAACATAATACAAAATAATGTTATTTTACTATTTGATCTTCCTCTTTGTCAGATTTTTACAGAAAATGTTATTGCATCATTAACTTTATTATATTGTTTTATAACATATTTGTATTTTTTTTGTAACAAAATCGTGTAAAAATGACGAGACTACTCTTCTGTATATCTCTATCTCTTAGTTAGTTCAAATCTTAACTAATCCCACGAGTGCAGCTGCATATCATTTTTGCGCCACTATGTAAATGTCGTCAAGCTGAAGTTAGACGACAAACCGCGGACGATCTTTAAACAATGACTCCCTGCTTTGGAAGTTCCTGAAGTTACGATGTTTGTCGTATGCTACCGCCGCCAACTTGCAAAAAAAAAAACCGTGAGAAAATTGTGAAGAAAGTCTTGTTATACGCGGAACGCGATGTTTATAGAATCCATCAAGAGGTAAATGTTGAAATAATGCTCAATATATCCTCCTTATAATTCTTGTTCCTATTAAACAGGAATTTATATTCAAGGAATTCAAGATTCATATTTCTCTGACACGTTATGATTTCAACAACTTAATAAAGTTAAATTGTTAGTTATACTTTTCATCGAAACATGTATTTTACATTCCCTCCGTTTCACTGTGTAATTAATAGACTACTATAAAATCTTTAGCAGTCCACAAATCATCCATCCAACGATGTTCATGGAGAAATTCATTTAAAACTGATTAAGTTATATATTCCGAAAACTTCTCGTCGAACGCGTCGTTTAATATACCGTTGTATCGTTCTTGTTAGTGGCTAATTCGTCACGAAACGATGCGTACAATGTTTGTTGCCCGCATACTTTCCTATTTTATAACTATTTGGATGTCATTTATGGCGAGGTGCGTCGAAAGCATCTTCGAACGCCTCATCTCTTGGAGGGCGATGGTTATCCTACTAGCAAACAGTGCCTAATGGAATTTTTATGGGCAGCTGTAAATATTTTAACTCGAAATAATGAAGACATTTGGCAGTGAGTGTCATAGAAGTGGCTTTTACGATCGCTACCCTCAGTCTGTATCCCGCTCGATGCCGCGGAGTCGCTTCTACAACCGGATTGTAGGATATAACCCGATAGCAACCGAGCTGAGCCTGCCGGAGGTGCTAACTTGGCGCATTATAAAAATAATCGCAGTATCCGTTTGCGTACTTCCGATGCTGTCGGTTTTACTACGAGGATATTTGTGTAGGTACGATTAACACTTGTTCTCCATTATTGTGAATATACTTTGGACAAAAATCTGACAAGCGCGAATCAGTTAATTGAAAGTCTCTTATGCTTTACTATATATCGAAGACGGTTAACACCATTAAATTATTTGAAAAATATTTGTCGCGGACCGCAATAATTATTGATATGATAAATAGACGCCACATGCAATTACAATCGCAAGAAAGATTGATTGCGATGAAAATACCGATGTACGAAAATATCGCGCGAAAAAAGCTACGAAATACGAAGTTCCCGTATCTTTTCCCGGCACCGTTGCTGACACCGTTGCTGGCACCATCGCTGCATTAATCGCGGCCGATCGTATCGGCCGGTAAATTCGGCGGTACGGACGAGTTACTACCTCCATAAAATTCCAGGCGTTTAACGATGACAAGAATTTATTGGATATGTTAGGTAGTCTCAGTGGACAGTGACCTCCTCGATTCCCCCGTTGGTTCTCCTCGTTCTCCGCGCCTTTACGCTGTTTTTCGTTTCGCTCTATACGTCGGTAGATACGCGTCTCTGATCAAGAAGATAATGGCGCCAGGACGAGGCCATTTATTGAGCGTAAATCTCGCGTGCGAGTGGCTAGCACCGCCACCGTGTGCAATCGTGTCCTATACGATTATCCCTCTCTTTCTCTTAACGTATTTCATTCTAAATTCCCTGTGTCGAAAGACGCCGTTTACACGGCGAGATGTTCAGGAAGCTTTACGACGCAAGACGCGAGGACCGCCGCGCCGCGTCTCGTTACGAAACTCGAGCCATCCTGGGGACACAAATGCGGCTGGAATACGCCGAATTTATCTTTTCGTCAAAATTTGGAGTTGAGTGTGCTCTGCCAGGGTCATCGCTCTGGTCGTTTCAAATCTCTTAATAGCTTCTTAAACTCGCGTCTTGTGTCTTGGAAATATGCGGTTTAATCTTTCGTATAACTTGATAAAACCGAGCTGGATAAGAAGCATATTAGGGACGAGGATCTCGCGCGCGCTTTAATACTCTTTCAAAGCCGATCGAAATTTGATATATCCCCTCGTGTGTGTGTTTCGTTTTCAGGTGAGGTGTCGGGCGAGAACGTGTCCGCGAGCACAGGACCACGTGGTGGCGACCGTGGAGAGGCGGCGGATTTAGGTACGTACACGGAAAACAACGACGGGGCCACCCTGGCAGCAAACACAGCGGTCGACACCAGGGGGGGAAGCCCTCAGGGCACCCATCTGTCCGGTGCGGCAACCCCCAGACCTCCACGTGGTAGGAGGCGACAGAACCAGAATGGTCTCGATACTACCCAAGTGAGTAAAACCTTTTTAATACTTTTTATAATCGCAGCGCAATTGAACGTCTAATGTCTATACTTTGAATCGTACTTTTGCTCTTTCTCATTTCCGATTACTAGAGGTGTGTGGGATCTCGAAAATTTCTGAAACCCCATGCGCTTTGGACGGGACGGAAAGACGCGGATTGGGTCGGGACGGGATCCCGACAATTTCGGGATTCCCGAAAATATTCGGGTTTCCTGAAAATATTCAGGTTTCTCGAGAATCTTCAGGATAATTAATACGTTAAACAGGGCGAATAAGAGTTAAATTACAATTTAAAATCTAAATCTGATAATTTATTCTAATATTATATATTGCGAAGAATATCACGTAACTTTTGGCGTTTCGTCCCGGCTTCCATTGTAGTGGAAGCCTACCTTATACGCCTTGGTAAGTTATTAAATCGTGGTTCTATATAAAGAGATATACGCGTGTCTCAGCACTTACGAGAATTTGCGGATATCGATAGACCTCTGATGGCGAGTCGACGTAGTGATATTCTTCGCAATATTTATCCAAAGTAGGAAATAACGTTCTATTAATATATGTAATTCCCCCAAATTGCGCGCCGAACAATTGTCGGTCTTGCAACGCAACTCTAATAATCTGAAATGTCCCCCCTCCTAAATATTTGCGCGCCGAAAGATTTCGGTCTTGAAACGCAACTATAAATGCTAAATCTAGAAACTGTAAATTTTACTTATTGAAAAGACTTACAATGTATTATCCGCATTATTACAGCCTGCGGTTTGAAAACAAATAAATTAAAGAATCTTCAGGATATCTGATATACTGTATGGAATTTTTTCTGTCTTTATCTATGATAAAAGAGTCAGAAAACTCGGCCATTTTCGGGATCCCATCCCGATCTCGAAAAGCATTCCCGGTCCCGACCCGATTTTGCACACCTCTACTGATTACCCATTTTCGAAAAAGTCCACGATGGAATTAAATTTTGACACGGTATACAGAAAACTTTTACGTACGTAGGCAAACACGATGTTCGCCTTATATACTGTATTGACGTAGCACGAGTGAACGTCGCGTTCGTCCGGAATTTTTATTTATTCTTCTCTCCTTTTTTCTCTTTCGTCGAGAAGGACGCGAGTCGCCACGAGGACGCGAGATTTGTCGTACAAATTTTTTGAGAGAGACCCGCTTGGCTTCTTCCGTGAAGTGGAGTGTTTGAGCGTTCACGTACCACTTCGGGACACGTGCGCCAGTCTCGGGAGATATCCTCGACGAGAGAGTCCATCGCTCCTGTAGTCCGAGCGGTAGCCCGAACACGTGTACACGGAGAGTCCCGTTCAAAGCTAACCATGCAGCAACTATGTCAACCGCGTTGAAAGCCGCAGTGTCATTCTGCCGCTGACATCCGTCGACCGGCAGGGCGCTTCTGTAAACGACTTGAAAAGAGAAAGAAAAAAAAAAAGAGAAGTCTTTGACGATTGCTCAGCGATGCTTAGAGCTGTGATGGTAAAAAATTGATCATCATTGGTAAAAAGAACAGTCGATTCATGACGCGTAAGAATTCCTCATAGTACAGGTCCGCAGGCTATACGAGTAGGAAGGATAGTATTCTCTGAAGAATGGTAGCAACTCGAGAAATTAATCTCTCCCGTATGCGGCAAGCTCTATCATGACTTATAACTTTTGGCATCCGTAATCCACTAGAATCGAATTGAGAGAATCGATCAATAAGAATAGAAGAAGATTAATCTTTCTCGTTTGAGACTATTCAGAAAAAAATGAGGAAAATATGCGAAAAAACTCACACATAGTATAAAAACCGTTATATATTTTATATATAACTCAATTTTTCATTGTGACATATTCCCTTTTTTTCATAATATTTGCTGCGTTTAGCAAGAAAAGCAGCTTTACAACAATTATAAAGCTGAACGCTGCAGCCAATGAAAGGAAAAAGACTATAATTACATCGAAAGAGAACGATTGGTTTAATTTCGGGACTCTCTTGCTCGCACAGTTGTCATGTCTTCGCGTATTTTCTCTATTCTGGTTGCGCGGATCGGTCGCACCAAGCGAGACTCATTCGAAATGTACGTATATATACAGGATCGTGCCCGCGCCGTGAGCCTGAAGCGGTCCCTTGTCAGGAAGAGGTCTGGAGGCGAGAAAGAGATTTACCGTGGCCTCTGCCGCGGTCTTCGGACTGCGCTCTCGGGAACCCTATTCTACGCCAATCGACTCTCGTTCTTCTTAGTGTCACGGCGCGGTCTCTCGCCGCGCCGAGCGAAGAGGAGTCAACTCTTACGCCACGCGTTGCCTTCATTACCATATCTCAGATGCAATCTGTTCCCGGGAATTAATGCACCCGGGATATTTCCTACCGCCACGGATCTCGCCCGAGCGAGACATATTGTGCTCAGTAACTGCCGATAAGCGTCCCTCACGGTCGAAGGCGTGGTCCATCGTTGATAACTCGAAGGCAGGAACAATTTTTTGTGTGTACAAATGAAGGTCGTTTATTAGTGCTAAATAGTTGCGCTGACAGTAAATCAAGAATATGATAATCAGTGATACAATAGGCTTGGTCTTATCATAAAAGCAATAGTAATTATCCTTCATAATTATCTGCCTCGACTCGTTATTTAGTGTTGCGCGCGTTGTTTCTATTATTTTTAATCATTTGTAATTAACATTTGCTGTAGGTATAACTAATCGTATGAAAAGTAGTTATTTATGCTATTTTTCGATCAATAATTTATTAGTATTATTATCCGTATATTCTAAATGCATCTTTTTAAACATAGTAAATAGTTTTAGTTTCATACAGAGAACAATGTTGAGGAAAGACTAAAGCGTTTTTTTTTTTCTTTAAAGATGCATTGTTTCTGTGGCCTTCAGCATTCAAATATGAAGTACAGCGGTAATAAAGATACTAAAATTATTGTTGCCATGGATAAGATGAAATGAGCAATCCGCAGATGTACTGGCAACTTTACGCGAGGACACTTAACAATTTCAAATTATTATTGTCATATTACTTTTGTGTCGTTTAAGTAAATGCGTGAACAAAACATTGTTCCAGAATTTAAAGTTTGAACAGAAAATTAATTGAAGTGGGATATTCTTTTTATGATGAAAGATAAAAAAATATTTTTGTGAATATATCTTAAATAATATTAAAATTATAATATAATGTTAATCTAATGTTTTAAGTGATAAAAAATAGTTTGCATTTGCAAATATTATTAATTTGTTCTTTCTAGCGTTAAATGAAATAATATTAAACGCGCGCGCATTTTTATCGCACCTGGGTTGTTCCCGTTCGCTAATTAATATTTCCGTTTATACTCATTATTTTTATTACCGGTTAATTGCTGCACGTTTTACTCTTTATTATTGCATCCGGTTGCGCGCGGTAAGGTCTTATTTAAAGAAAGGCAATCCTATCACGTTGCAGGTTAAAACGGAACGACTCACGCCTGACAATAACTCGACATCGTCGAGGAGCGTGACGCCTTCTTCGTCGAGTCACCCGGGGACGCCGCCAAATGCTACGCCCTTGGGAGGACCTGAGGGTCCACCGCCACCTCATCATCTCAAGCACATGGAACAGATGATGGGGCGAAACTATAGTGATTTCATGAGGAGTCTCGCCGCCAAGTACAACAACGCCAACCCCAATGAGTACGTCCATCTCATTTTATCGACCATTTTTGATTATTCGTCGTAGAGTCATAATCCCTGTAAATAGGTTACGAGATTAACATAACTGAAAAGCATACATTACAACATTAACATCTCACTTTCGATTTTCTTTTTAAATAAGTCATGCATTGATATGCCAATTAAAAATTGACATGCAAATATTGCTTCATTACTGTTCGAGCCTGTGTCATAACATTTTTCTTAATGTATTGTATGATTAAGAAAAGATTTTGCAAATATCTTTGAATATTTTTTTGTTGGAACTTAACATGCACGTATATATTGACGAATACTGCGAGACGATATAAAAGAATTAAGTCTTGAAGGCTGCAAATAGATGATTCGTGTGATTAAGATTCATAAGACGTAGAGAATACTCGAGGGGCTTAACGTACTCGCGCATGAAACCGGTTGTCGCGTCGTACGTTGACTTTTAACTTTGTACCTTCTGATACGTTGTTGAAAACAGATCAAATGATTGTTTAATTGTTTAGTTAAATGTTGAACATAGATTTTAACAATGCGACCTTTGCTATTTGAAGAAGAATTTGATTCTTTAATTTATTACATGTCTGTTTGCGCCTTGCTAAATTTAATTAATCAACGTCTAGACAATGTGTTAAATCTGAACCTATCTATTTTCTCGTTTGGCATTGAGTCATCTCATGAAATTAAAAATCATGATTTACTATATCATGTAGGTACATCATCTTTATTACGAAAATAGCACTTTTTATATTTGATCATGAGACAAATATTCTTGAGTCTGAAATTTGAAATGTTTCTACGTGCGATTGTGATAGTAACACTGATTTTTTTTAAATATTTATAACAGAAAGAATTAATGATCAAGGACGATTGATTATTTCAGTTACTTTAGCACACCAAGAAACGGTTATCCTCCGGGTTTAGACCCGAGGTTTCCAGCCTTCAAGGCTGCAGCGACGCCGTTCGTTGGTCTAATGGCGCCGTTAGGGGCTCCACAACCATCGACTGTCCCGACAACCTCACCGCTCTCCAATAAAGATCCGAAAGAGCAAAAGCAGGATAGTCTCTTTGGTAGTCCCGTGTTTCCGCCTATGATCGATATGTCGTCCACCCAGGCTCTTTTGCACATGGTACGAACTGCCAATGCGGCGCAAAGCGCTGCAGAATTGGAAACATATCTCAAAGGCAAGTATCATAGGAAATTAGGAAGTAAGTATACTATATTTTTAAATAGAGAGGACATACAGATTAATAGCATTACTTTTATGATTGAAAAAAGAAGTTATAGAATTATTTTTTAATCGTAAATTGTATAAGACTTTGTTTTTTTATGCGTTTCTTTCAATTTTTGATTGTTTAATATTTATATATAAACGATTGATATCTTAATACGCACATTAATATTATTCTTATTGAAAAGAAAAATCAATTATTTAGATTAATCAAAGCATTCGTAGATAAAAAAAACCATGCTTCTTAATAGCAAATCTGGTTTGACACACTAGTGCGAATTGTATAGTAAGATCGCTATGAACTGATTTAATCTGTACAAAAATAAATCAAATTATTCAAATTATAAAATACATATTTTACTTAACAGCATAATAAAATATATCGAGGATTTCTCAGTTAATGCATTTTTTATATTATATATTAAGCACACGTTTTTACATCAATTTGTATGACGACTTTAATGTGCACACTAAGTGCATACTAAGTGTATCCAATCATATTCATTATATAATATTTTATGTGCTTTATTGATATGTGTGTTTACGTGGCATATCATTAATCAGTTGTGAGGAAGACTAGACAACAACGTTTTATTTTGTTTGAATACGTAGGCGCGAACAAAAGAGACACAGGAGTGACGAGTCCCTTAGACCTTTCGAGTCCTGGTGGTTTCGCACCTCGTAAGCGACAAAGGACGGAAACAAGGAGATCCGAAAGCGTATCCCCTAAGCCGAAACCTACCGCGAGACCAACCACACCTCCGCCGATCAGATGTCCGACTCTCTATGGCCACATACCTTGCGGCGATGGGCAAGCCGTAAATCGCTGGACCATCGAGGACGTCGTCAATTATGTTTCGTCAATCGACATATGCGCCGAATATGCACAGGTGAGTCAAGATTTTTTCTAATCGCGATGCGGTTTTCCACGAGGAAAAATAGTAGGAAATGCACTTACGTCATTATTCGTGCACTCGCATCAAGCGCATCAAACGAATTCTAATGCCTTTATTAAAGTGCAAGATTGCACAACGATTGTCATTGGAGACAAATGTTTTCCTATATACTTCTCTGCGACGATTTTGTCCGAAATATATTTCTGTTCTGACACAATTCTAACTTAAGGAGATAAAGAAAGCTATACAAATCCTTCAAGTTTAGTGACCATATACGATGATCCGTGTATTCATTGAAATAAAGGAAAAAAAACCTGATAAATGTTTTGATTCGGTTAGATTGTTGCACAAATCGCATTGGACGTAGCTACTATTTTTAATGGCTTTTGAAAGCCAACTCTGTAATGGTGCACGCTGTCATCAATCGCGCAATATTCCTTTCCGACTTAGTGAGGCAACGAAGCGATCTAGAAGGCTTTGAATGACCTGGCATCAGTCAATCCGGACAGTCTGGCATTAGCGAGTAGGGAGAGACGGCGCGCCAGCTAGGAAAGTTCTATAATGACCCCTCGAAGCTAGCGTTGATCCTCCACCCCTCTCTAGTTTGTAGTATCTATACTTTCTCCTCCTTGTCTTTCTCTTTTTTTTTTTTTCTTTAGCATCCTGAGGCGAAATACGCCCGCGAAATACTAGATCTCGCAATGATAGTTTTTACGGACCACTTAACATTGCTATTTCCGCGAAGTCACGGGCGTGGTTGTCGGGGTTTTCGAGTGTCCACTGAAATTATCCACTCACCCGTTCCATTGGGTGTAAGCGCTTCCCCTTGTTTTTCTTCGCTTAGAAGCGCTCGGCATTTCGCTCAGCAGTAACGACCTTTCATCGTAGAACTGGGGCGCGGTCTACTTTCCACAGATGACTCCCCGTCCTCGCTCGCGCTCGGGAACCGCGCGATGAATGGTTTCATAATTCGCGATAAAACGGAGAATCGTAATTACCGGGCTGCCGCCTGGTAGACGCAAATTGATTAATTACAGATAACCCGACACGCTTATCTCGCGCGTATATACACGATACGATCTTCCACTTCGCGGATCGGTGGTGTCACGGAGCTCTCGAACATCGCGCCACTCCTCACCAGCTTCGTGACAGAAGTTATTCCTCCGGCTGTCACATCGTTCACTCACACCTGACAGAGAGCAAGAACCATGACTCCAGCATCGCGGTAGAAAAGTTCCTCATTCGTGTCACGAATCGCAATTTCCTCTCACTTCACTTTGGGAAGTTATATTTTGTAACTGCAGAAAAATGAAGACTCACCGCAGCGACTCTCTTGTGTACCTTAATGAGCATACCGCGATAATTAAGATGGATAGCTTCGATAACGGGCTTTTCATAAGTTTTTACATCGGTGCTTGATGACCGCGCGAACATCGATATATTTAATGAGAGAATCTGCCGGTATCCGGTATCGGTATCAAAGTTGTTTGAAACCAAATTCGATCATATCGTGATACTGTAAGCCGTTTCGGAAACGCCATCACCGCGTCGCGCTCGTATTGCACTTTTTGCGTGGCGCACGGTATCCTTCGCGAGATAAGAATCGATGTCGTGCGTGTCGTCTCGGGATTCGCACATAAAGTGCACAGCCGTCTCTCGGTATTCCACGACATGGTTTGCCAAGAGGAGCAGTGATCCTTGAGCCGCTCTTATCTCATGGTTGGCCCTCGTCATTCTTGAATTGAGTCGACGGCTGATCGAAGCGCTCGAGGACCTCGCCGTCTCCTTCTATGTTGGCTCGCTCGCGCGGCGTTCGATTACATTCGAGTATTCATGAATATGCATGACGAGAGGTGGGCGCCCGCGAAAAAATTTACGGCCCCGACAGTCTGACGTTTCGAGGACCGCGACTGCGTTCGCGCGAGCGAGCACGCGCTGAACGGGGCCTAACGATAGCCGATGATAATCGAAACTGACATGCCTCCAGGGACCCCGCTACACATCTCGAGAATCAACGTTCGAGAGGAACCCTGGCACCGATCATTCTTCGCTCGTTGTAGTACACACATACGCGGAATAATCTCTGATAATGACTTCACAAATGACTTTCGTGAATTCGGTACAGTTGATGTATAAAAACGTTTGCCTTGTAAACGTTTTTATATACCGTATCGTCAACGTAGAATTAATGATAATAATGTACATTATCAATTTTTTAGTTAAAAAAAAAAAACGTTTCGCATTGGTGTTAAAAACGGTCCACTTAAATCCTGAATATTTAAATATCGAATTTTTCAATATATTCGAGTGTTAATTTAACATATTGTGATTCTGTTCTTTAAATTATATATTTATGTTGAATTAATACTCAAAATTTCTTTGTGTCAAAATAATACAATTTATGAGTAAGTGAATATTAATTACGTAAAAATAGAATATTTAAAACGTAATTTCTAAGAAGAATAAATAAAATATGTGTTAATTTAACATTTAAAGAGGAAGCAGATTTTTAACAAGCGTTTCGTCCAAAATGAGAAAGAAAATCACAAGAACTGTATACAGAAAATAACAAACTGTCAATCAATAAGATGTGAAATATTCACATCTTAACATAATTGTTAAACAGTTGTTAAAACCGTTAAATAAATACATTTTGTTTGTCTCTCTAGTTAAAGAACACAATGCACTACGTCAAGATTTTTTTCAGCACATAAATTGATGGTGTAGAAATGCTTCCGGAACATTGTAGACTAGCTTAAAATATGAATTTCTGATTCTGAACACTAAACACTATAACTCTTTAACTAAAAAAACGAAACTTTGAACAAAATGATTTTGGAAGTCTTCTCCTTAAATACTCAATTTTACTGAAGAAAATGCGTCCATGATTTGTCCACAAATTATATCAGTATTGATTTTTTTGTGTTTATCTTCTTAAATAATATTTGTGTTAAATTTCTAACATATTCATTTTGTGTTTGATTTAACACCTAATTTTGAGTGGACCGTTTGGGACACAAAAAGTGTGTTAAATTAAATACAAAGGAAATTAATGCACCCCGCACCTATGGACTCTCGGTGAAATTGTCTGAAAACTTTGTATGTTGTTCTCCTTTCTGTCCTGAACAAATGTCTCAATGGGCATAAAGTCCAAAAATGCCTAGGAATTTTTTCCATTGAATCATCGAGCGCTAAAGTATGCAAATGTGTCTATTCGCTCGATGATAATCGGTAAGATAGTAACGTATTCACATGTGATGCGTGAGACCGGGAATCAATTCAGTCAATTAAGGCAAAGCTGACACAAACGTTATATCTACATGTAATATTGTTACGCTCGCGCGTAATCGCGGTTTCGCGCACTCGTCAGCGCTCGCGCACACACGTTCCGGGATATGACGATACTGCGTTATTTATTGACTAGGTCAGGTCACGGGCATCGCATTGCGGACGTAACAATATATAATCACACATATATTCCTATATACAGACTACAATAATAATTTTTTTTTTTCAGGAAGTCGATGAGTCAAATCAGTTCATCTTAAGCCGTAATCACATTACAGGCTTCCGACTCTGACTCGGACTCCCGACTTCAACCAATCACATAGCAAAGCAGCAGTCGACTTTGACTGCCGACTTTAGAATAGAAATCACTCTATTCGATCGACTTTGAGTCGGGAGTTGGGAGTCAGAATCGGGAGTATGTAGTGTGATTACGGCTTTAGGACTACGTTTGCTATCATATTTTTATTACTCAATGGTCTCGTCTTACGACGTTACGTCTCATACGTGTTTGCCTCACGTCACGTGTTCCTTGCATATCACTATACTTGCGTGTCTGTGTTATTAAACAAGAGTTCTTTAGTAACGAAAGTGTTGTTATTTCCTGAAATCCCGATTACGCCTGGTGCGCGTAATAATATTACATGTATAAAATGAAAAATGAAATAAAATTGACGAGTAAATGAGAGCTAATAAATTGACGCAGATATAAATCTTACATTAATTTTGCAAGAATTTTTTCGGACGTTTCGGCTACATTCGAGCCATCATTAGTGATCTGGAAACAATGGAAATCTAACATATTATATTCATTTACATGTATAACGTTTGTGTCAACTTTGCCTTAGTTGGCTGAATCGATTCCCAGTCTCACACACACACACACACACACACACACACACACGCACGCACGCACGCACGCACGCACACACACACACACACACAAACACACAAACACATGCGAATATGTTACAATCTTATCGATTATCATCGAGCGAATAGACGTATTTTCATACTTCAGCGCTCCATGATTCGGTCCCTAGACATTTTTGGACTTTGTGCGCATTAAGACATTTATTCAGGATAATAAGGAGAACAATATACTAAATTTTCAGACAATTTCACCAAGAGACCAAAATCCATAAGGTTGCTGCG
Source organism: Cyphomyrmex costatus (assembly GCF_001594065.2). Taxonomy (NCBI): domain Eukaryota; kingdom Metazoa; phylum Arthropoda; class Insecta; order Hymenoptera; family Formicidae; genus Cyphomyrmex; species Cyphomyrmex costatus. The sequence continues at coordinate 1,479,033 of NW_017274955.1, read as the reverse complement.
GGGTCCTTTAATACCGTTTTCCAACGGTGTAATATCGCGTAAAGATAACGATAATTAATGCAGCAATTTATTACATTTGTTCGATTATAAATGTTCGATTTGACGCGCAGACACGACCAGATCTGTGATCTTCTCTTTACAGCCGTCGATGAATGCGTCTATAATGATCACGCGAATACGCAATATCGAATCATTAATACGTATAAAAGTGAAACCTAAACAAATCGCTTAAGATTTATAAAGTGGAGCCATAATATTCTCTGCTCATGACGATCTTGTCGTTATTTACATCATAGAATATCTTGCGCACGCGTCGTTCGATTCATGTGTCGAGTTACCACGACTTGAATTCGACTACGAGCTCTTGATCTCGATACTTGGCTCGGCCGATATGGCACTACGAATGCAGATGAATCCTCTTAGAATCTTGGCATCGAGATTCTAATGTCGCGGAGGATTCCTGTGAACTGATCAACAGCACGAGCGATCCTTTCATGTATTAGCTAGAATTATGACGATGATTCTTATCCGTACCTGCTGTATTACTGCATTCACTTTCGTTCGAGCCAGTAGTGCGAAACTATCTCTGAAAAACGAAAGTAATTACTGCTGTAAGTTTTGCTACGTATTCAATTGATATTTAGTACATTGATTTATTTTCATAATGAGGGAAGTTGGAAGGGATTGAACTATTTTCTGATAATAACTATAATAAATATATAATACGTTTTAGACATACGAATATATACTTGCTTAGAGGGCATTACGTATTATTACTGATAACGCAAACAGTTTTATCTTATTAATCGATCCAGCGTGATATTATGCTGATTATAAAAGTTACAAAATCATAAACTCGTAAATTTATTTGAAAAAAAAATGTCTGTTTATACGTTTGTGTCAATAAATATCTTTTATTCGACTTTCGATTTAGATTTGCGATTTTATATAAGTCTTTGCGAATCCATTTCTCAATATTGTTATCGTTAGTGGAATCTCGGTGAAACTTTCGATGACATATAGAGTATTATGTATTACGTAAACGTGAAGAATGAAAGTAATTGTACCCGTTTAGAATTACGAATCGTCGATTGCGAGAAGGTGATGGGTATGAAACTTGCGGTAATATATATATGTCGTGCGATACCAAACAGTCCATAGACTCCAAGGATTCAGGATGAGAGGGTTAGAGAGCATATGCTACACACATAAACGCGCTCGTGTGTTTGAGGATAGGATCGCTCCATCCTAGATCGTTAAAAAGTCATGAATGTGGCTTATGTCTTTCGCGATGCGACGTTCACGAAGGATGCTGCGTCCTCGCGTCCCACGCGTGCTTATCCTCATACGAGTCCCTCCATAACATCCATTCGTTATAGTCGTGTTTCATCGACCGCGTGAGACAACATCCGATTCCGCTTTGAATCGATTCCGACTGACGATGGAGATTAACCAACATTTTTGAACGATTATTTGCTTTTTCTATTTGTCCTCAATCAATCATTAATTCGTTCGAGTCGTGAAACTTCGTTGAATGATCGTTAGCTGTTCGCTGTCGCGTTGAATCATACATTTTTCATTTACCGACCGTTTAAGAATTATCACGTTTCTCTCGTCACGGATAAATTGTATCCGATAAATCATGATAAATCGCGATCTGCCGCGAGCTGCTTATTGACAGGAGGAAAATTTAGAATCGCGTCATTTAGAGTCACGCTTGTACTTCTATTTGCGCTGCGATCTTTGAAGATATCGGCGAGGTCCTTCTGAGACCTGAGTTATTGCGCAAGAGTTTTCTGTCCTGGCGAATCCTTTCCTATAACAGCAAGTCGATTACGGAACGAGAGTTACACTTCTCAATATCGGGACGAACCATCGAGTCGATGGATGGATATCTCTTCTTAACCCAAAGCGTGCTACGCAGCGGCGCGGCGCAGCACAGCGAGACCCAGAGCGCGGACTTTCTAACGATTCGGCGCGAAGCATGATCTGACCCGGGTCGACCCTACGTTCTCGATGGCTGGAACTAACGTGTAGCGTCGTCACACACGTGAAACGAGGCCTCCTGGCATCGATCAATTAATCATTAATAGGCGCTAATACCCACCGCGTATCACGTCGATTACGGACGTGCGCGTCGAATGATGCAGGACGTTCTCGTTCTAGATACTTGCGGCTTAAAGCCGAAGCGCTTCCTCCTACGTCGATCAATCCGCAATTCCGTCGACCACGCTCGATTCGCACGAAGGGTTTGCTTCGACGTCGGATATGTTTGGGAAAGGATTGTATGATGTTTCTATGATGGATGATGGATGAAATTAGAGATTGTTAAAAATTACTGTATTGTTGCGCGGTTCGATTAGATACTTCCTGTACGGGCTGCCCCAAGCTTGCTATCTACCGACCCGAACAGTTAATTCCTGTATTTGGTTCGCTATCTATCATAGTCTCTGCGGTTTTCATATCACAAATTCGAGTAACTGTATTTCACAAATAAAATTACATTGACATAAATTCATTGAATGAGGTATATAAGTTCTAGGAGATAATTCTCATTTTACTCGATTAATATTATGACTTTCTTGATGTAATGAGAAAAGGATATGTTAAGATTTGGGGAAAAAATGACAATTAAAATTAAGATCAGAAATTTTTTTTTATTTTCATAATTCTATATTAATGATACAAACGAGCGTATAGTTATAATATATGTTATTTTGCATTTTCATGGCGTTGCCGACCGGTCATCCCTCTAACAGTTAATATGAGAGTCTCTCCAACAGAGTCCCTCTAATAATTTGACTCATAGTATCATCTCAGATACATAAACAAAATTAAAAGATATTCGCTTTATCCAGGGCCTTTGTTTCGCTCGGGCTTCCCCTGTATAATCTACTTTTTTCAAAGAGTAACATATAATTTGATGATACAAGACAATTTAGTGAATTAATTAAGTTTGTTATAAGTATACTCTATGCATTCATCAAATAACCTGTCAGGTTTAAACGCGGCAGCGAAATGCCTTTTACGCACTGATTGTACGGTAGACTTGCGTCTAAATATCCATAATGATAGCCCCGCGCTAGTAGTACTAGAACATTTACATTATTTACGAAATTAATGATGAAAAGCGTGTCGACTGACGCTAATGCGACCTGCTTATTCGCGTGTATCGTTCTAGGTACCTTGATGTGATCATAGCAGTGACGGTCTTTCGCTTTGCGATATCAATGAATCATGTTAATAATTTAATGAATTCGATTTACAGCAAATCATATCCGGCTTGAATATTAGAAAATAATATGCCATGGAGAAAGGTGAACGATTTATAGTTTCCGGTTGAGATTGATATATGTATCTCTTTACATGAAAATCTTTTATAAATCTCGTATATTTCGTTTTCAGTTTTCTACATTATAAATTAATTATATTTTGAAAATATGACCTGTATAAATATAAAAATGGAAATTTATTAAATTATTATTTTTATATGAATTTTTATCATTCAGTTGTCTACGTTTAATTGTTTACTCAGTAAGTAAGAACTGAAAAAACAAGGTAACATTGATTTTAATATATCGCACATATCGAAGTTTCAATTTTACATACAAATTTATATACGCGGCTTTGGGCGATTAGTAGTTACAATTATTCGGTAATTACTGATGTCTTTGTATCTCTATCCGGGCGAATAAATCCGAATTCGCTACAGTGCAAGCGAATTATATTTAGAAAGTAGCCTCTTATTGTGGGCAGCGAGCAAACTGCCCGGGGATTTACACAGAATCACTACGATTCGTCGATCGATTTAATGGACACGTGGCCAGCGCCTACCTAATCGCCAAGAACGTTAATTAACCCGAGGGCCACGTGCGCACTTTCTCCCACATCCTGTGCACATACAGGCGTGTGCGGTGCCGCGTACGTTCTTAACTTGGATTTAACGCCATCTTTCTCCGCTCGACAGATCGCTACCGTGCGTTTGAAAGCGTGTGTACACCGTGAACCGGCTTTAGCCTCTCATTTGTACAGAAAATGTGCCGAGACATATTCATCAAACATGCATTTAATTAACGGCGACCGAGAGCGGTACAAATACTTTCAGTCATGTTTTGACTTTTTCCTCAGTCAATTCAATAAATCTGAGAAAAGAACAAAAATCACGATATCACAAGTGTCCATCAAACCGTCAAATTAACAAAAAAAAAAAGATAGGCGTTCTATTTACAAGAGATAGAATGATATATGGTGTAATCGCTTTTCGTTAGTGTGTTACAAGCTGTTACACAATCCGTATGACATTAGTGTACCAGGATAATACATTTTCTTAATCGCTGCACACGATCCAGCGGCAACATGTGTTCGCAACTATTTTATTTTTCCCTCCGATTTTTCTCTCCTTCTTCTACTTTTACGCGACTATTTACCGATTCAATATCCAGCTTGAGAATACTCGCATTTTCTGCTGCGACCGTCGAACCCATCTGGCTTCGATATTCGGTTATCCATATTCCTAGTTAGTTAAGTATTATACATATTGCCTGCATCCTATACGCCGTTACGCATGCACATTGTAATTTCCAAGCGGTCGCGAGCAACGAGCGAAAGACAGTGTGCTCACAAAGCAGGGTGTATTGACGGCCGGTCGTTCTCTAGAGTCAAGCTGTAACCGACATTTTATTGGCTCTGTAGCAGCGTATCTTTGCCGTGCTATAATTCTCGTCGCTCTTCCTCGGCGATCGTCTCAGTATATATCTCTTCTGGCTACCGCTCTCGTTAGCGCACGCTCGCAAGTCAGTAATTGAATTAAGGATAATGATGCGTGTCAAGCGGTTAAGCTGCTGTTTAGAATAGCACTAACTTTTCTATGTCCTCGTGTTTGTCGATAATAATGTGGAAAACTGGATGCATTGGTGATAATTTTAATGAATCTCCAATTATTTCGAATTATCGTAACATTGTTAAGTAAAGTAAACACGAGATTGTTATACAGAAAGCATTTGACAGTAGTCGAAGTTAATTATCATCGACGCGCGCAAACGTAAATTATCTCACTATCCTTTCATTTTCGGATCTTCGTTAAATAATAATAATGTATTCAAGTCCCGAAATGTCGTTGCTTCGGAATTACAGAGCACGATATATATTTCCTACAATAACGTTTACGGTTGTATCTTTATGTGTCAGTTTTCCTGGATTAAAGATCAACAACTCGAATGTCGGCGTGATATCCTCGACTCTATCGATTGATTCCTGTACGGCTCGTTAGAGCTATGACTAATTACAGCTCGTTATAGGTCAATGCTTAATTACACTGCGGGCAAGATTCCACCTCCGCTTTCGGCCTTATCGTCTTCGTGATCTTATAGAAGCGGCAACAGGTTCTCTCCCGTTGCCACGATTTTATGCACGAACACCATAATTCTTGTTCCGAATATCGTTGAACTCGGACGACCCCTTGCATTCACGTGTCACGAGCGACGTAACGAGAATTGCCGATTTATATTTTATGCACGCGTTGTATCATGGATGTATGAGCATAATTAATTGAGTAGTGTACAAAATTAATGCTCATGCTGAATTTCATGCTGCACGAGCTGTCTTTTAGTTGACATTACGGTCGGTAAAAGAAAGAGAGGATAGAGCAGACATAAAATGTCGAGAAACAGTAATGAATGAAAGAAAAGATAATAGTTTTGATTTTCTTTAAAAACTAATGTTATATTATATTATATTTCTCTAAAATTATGAAGAATAAGCATATTTGGCTCTTATCTCTGTTTACCGAACTAGAAACCAAAGGCTTATTCTGTAATTCCTAATAACTGTAACGATATCGTTACATTGTTATTACGCAGATTTTATACATAGTAAAAAAGCTGTGTAACGAGGATATTGTTACAATCGTTAAGGGTTACAAAGCAGACCACTAAAAGTCGCGCGAGATTTTTTCTACGTCGTATTGCACGAACAAGCAGTTCACCAGTAAATTGGCGTTGCGTCAATCCTTAAGGGGATCCTAAAGTGAAGCCCGAACTCCGATGAGAGATCACTGTTTTACAGATAAAATTGACACATTGACATTTCTTTGTATACCACTGCATCAATGTCGCACGCACACGTACACATAAATTTTTCTAGTGTTTCTATACCGCTGCGAATATATCGCTCTTCTACACATCTTTTTCATTTACATTTTCCTACACGCGGGTGTTTGATAGTAGGTCTCCCATGCTATAGAAACGACGGTAAAGGTTCGTACGCGTTTTCAGATCAAAGGCACGCAGCGCAAATCGAATAACGGACACTCTCGCGTTATACAGTAGCGTGATTTCTCGACTTCGCGAGATTCCACCCTGCCCTGTCTATACTTCGCAGACGGAGGATATGCGGCGAGCACATGTTACGCGCGTAAGCGCATTTCCCCGAAGCAGATTCGCTTCGCCTCGTTCACCACGTATCTTGTTATCGTTTAAGGCTGATTACGAAACGCGGTAGCGCGCGGGCCCCTTTCAGGAGATGATTGCGCGATGATGAGGTCTGGAATCACGAAACATCGGCGACGTGGTCGTCACGGCCGTCTCCCCCCCC
>NW_017274955.1:1352946-1472274 GCF_001594065.2 Cyphomyrmex costatus | reverse complement strand
CCCCCCCCCCTCTCTCTCTCTCTCTCTCTCTCTCTCTCGTCCATCTTGCTCTAATCATCGACGACGTTTCTGCCGCGCGTTCTCTTCCTTCTCCCTCGATACGCTTCTCTTTGAGTCGCAGTCTGATGAATGGCCGGTTCTCTCTATTCTCTTCCACCCGCTTTCTCTATACGTGTGATTCTCCCTCGTAATCGCTCGGGTGACAGATCTAGGTTAGCGGCGCTTGCGTCATCCTCTGTCGGGGGACTCGTGAGGCTCTTCTTCCTCCTACGGGAACACGAGACCCACCACACGTCGCCCAAGGGACCGTTTGCACCACGTGTTCTGCTCGTCTTGCTCGATCTACGTCGATCATCGTCAAGGTAGTGCCGCACGAGTGGAGCTTCACGGACTACTCTCACCTTTCCCCATTAACGTGCACTTACGACACGCTCGTTATGATCGCGCGAATCTCATTCGTATAAGGTGACGACGCGACGTGCATCGTTCGCTTCATTGATTTTGCTTTGATTACTATTATAAACCGACTCTAAGTCTTAATCTCGAGAAAGTTTCTTTACTATACTGAAAACCATCGTGTCACGGAAATGAAAAAGAATTGGACATTTTCTCGCTCATGTCTTTTCGTTGTTTCGTTAAAAGCCAGTCGATTCCAACCGCAGCCATTCCGTTTCGCGGCGTCCATCCGGCAAACGACCGGGCGCTTCCTTTAAAGGATCCTTTAAAGTGCTCGTCTTACCTGCCTCTGGTATGTCGCGGCACGTCCATCCTCCTTGTCGCATCGAAACGCATCTCTCGCGGTGCATTCATGTCTGCCCGCCGTCGTTTCTCGTCCCCTCGATCTACGCGCTTCGGTTCTCCGAGCACGACGTCATAGACAGCTGGTATCTTTATCGTATCGATTCGGCTGACAAACTGGAGAATACCGCAAGACGAATAGCCGATCTGCATGAGGTATGGAGTCGTGCGCGTTGCGATTAGTCAGGAAGACTCGGCGTCCTCGTGCTCTAATGGGCATCGTTAGCCGTTCAGGTAGTAAAGGAGAGGAGCGTGTCGGTACGCGGCCGGGATAGGCACTCTGTGCCTTAACTCGGTTTAACGTCTAGTGCAACGACACAAGTCCGATGAGCGGGAGACTGACGAGGAGACATCACGGCGCGCACATACACTCACGTCTCTGCTGCGAGAGCAGCCATCGCGCGGGTAAAGAGTGTCCCAGCTAATCGTCCCACGATCGTCATCCGCGGCTTTTACCCCCTTTCATGGTAACGCAGAGTATTATGGCGAACGAGGAAGCCGTCGGTTTGATGAAAACGATACAACGTAAGACGTCTAATGAGCGCCGCTTAACCGCTGGCTTCTTGTCACGTTCTCCGGAATCTACGCTATTCCCGATACCTTTTCTCTATCTTTGATAATGACAGATAGATTTTTATGACTTTCCAAGCAAGTTTGTTGTATAACATATTTTTTTTTTCCAGTGCATTATTGTAGAAAAGAAAACTCACAACGCGCGACTATTATCTAATTAAAGAGATATTATCGTCGTAAACGCTATAGTTTCAATCCCGTGGATAATTACTCCTTTAAGCTTTATGCATGTACGAATAGAAACTCTGTTAATGTTTTATTTAAAAACGAGAAAAAATGTTGAACGTGTTTGAAAATATTTTTAGGAAATCTCTCGTTTGGTATACTTGAGAATTTTCAAAGGCATGTCGTATATGGATTACTGAAAGTTGAAATATTATCGTCCACATATCATCTTCGACATTCTCCTTCGCGTACTCGGCCTGTCGTTATATCCAGGAGATCGGAAGTGGGTCGTGGTACGGGTGCGGTAGCCAGTCACGGCGAAGGTAACGTTAGGTGGGGTACGCACGATCTCATTCCTAGCACTAGGGTAATGATAATTAATCCAGCAGAGACCGCTCCTTTCAGCCCGACCACGCCAACGGTCAACACCGGGACGCCGCGTTGTTATTCCTTCATCTCGTTCAACCTCTCGTATCCCCTACCATCTCCTCCACCTTGCCGACCTGCCGCTCTTTTCTTCCCATTAACCAATTAATAACGTCACCTAGTCCGGCGTTACCGTTCCGGTTCTCCTCGCCGCATTGACCCTGACGAACGGTACCTGCGAGCTAGGCCGGGTTCGAAGAACCCTCCGTAGGTGATTATAACCCTCGACGACGCAATCTCCCCGCCGTTGAGAAATCGCTAGATTGTATTAAAGATTAAGAGATCTTATCGCGTTGCGTTATGATTACGCAAGCGATTACCGCAGTTACAGGGTTGGCACACGAAACAATAGCTTACATGCATAAAACACACACGTACACATAGATTTTTCTTTATTTATTTTTGTAGTCTATATTTTGTTAGTATATGACTCTTTCTCGCATATATAAAACTTCATTGATGAAATTAGTAAAAAACCTGTCCTTTTCGGAAAAAAACAGACTAATCTAATTGCTATATGAATCTTAGGGTTTTTAAGATACGGATTGTGTAATCTCAAGGTTTATTATTATCATGTGCATTGTATGTATACAAGTACATAGGTATATGCACAATGTATATAAATTGATCATCTACATCGATTAATAATCATTTGCGGTTACTCCAACACGAGCGTGCATAATTAAATTTCTTCGTCTCTCGCGGATGGAAGTCTTCTCGAGGGCATGCCCGAAGCCTCTGGAAACAATTTTCTCGTAACAGAGCTTTAGAGCAACGCGAGAGCGTTGCGCGATAGTGAGTAGTCGTTTGTAAATTACAACTGTATCTTTCTAACTGCAGATCGAAGGTGATAAGGTATACTTGGACGGGGCATGAAAGTCCCGCCGATCCCGCCGCTCTATGCGCTTTTATCTCACCTCTTGGTACACGCCTTGTGAGAGATTGCGAGCGTAATGTCACGTCTGGCAATGGCCTACACAATTAACTCACGTTACCCGCGATTCAATGTCTTTTTTCCATATGCAATATGTTCTTCCGAGAATTTTCTCAAGATCGTGGGACGACGCGAGTCCGAGGGCATTTCTGCGCGCGGCTCGCGGCGTGTTAACATAATTATTACGTTCTCTTTATCGTTCCTTATACCCACCGTCTTTCGTCGCCGACTGACATTAGCATTGTGACATTAACGCGCGTCGCGCTGACATAAACGAGCATCAAGAGGATTCTTGATATCTCGATAAAATGAACGAACGATTTAGAGGCAACAGCTATTTATAATTATGTATTCCGTTTCCCGAACATTTTGCTGTCTAGTGTCTGCTAGTCGCTAATGTATACGCGATTGTTTCGTAAAGAGTTTTTGATGGAACGTGACATCGTGTTCAAGTATTCCTCTATCGCAATCTTAACTGGATTATTAATCTCCGTCTGACGTACACGGTTTTGAATCGCACGATTGTATACCGGGGCCGGAGTTAGACGGCGACTGTTCGAGAGACCGCGTTGCTTCACGACGAGAATCAATCATATCACACTCGCGTGTACGGGATTTTACTAATTGCATAACCGTCAAATAATGAAGTTAATAACGCGCGAGGACTGAGAAGCGAATTAGCATGAAGGATATGTGAACATTTTTTTTCCAATAAAAATTATTTACCAACCGAATTACGTAAAGAACAACTGTATACGTAATTACAGAATTATTTCTCCCGTCGCTGTTGCACAATGCGATAATCGCATGCGCAACATCGTGTAACACATTGAGGTGTTTTGTTTCAATCCTTCTTATTCACGATCGCTTTTATGCACGATACGCTGCACCGCGTACGACCGGTGTTCGCCGCTGGTAGTACACATTGTCATAAGCGGTTGGTACGAGCCAAGCCTCAGACCGAATGGATGGTCTCTCCGCCTCCGAGTGTGCCGAAGATTTATCGCTCGCGCGAGAGACGTCTCCGCGCGAGTTACAGACTTTCCCAGAGAGATGTAACCAGACCGGCGATGAAACCGCAACCAGTCGATAGAAGACTCTCCCGCTTTGTTTCTCGCTAGATCTAAGCTTGTCCCGCGCATTGTCTGTCGTATACCTCTTATTGCGGGATACACATTTACAGCAGGATTTATTACCAGAAATAAGAAACAAACATACAAAAACGTAGTCCTCTTTGTCACGGTCGGCGGGGGTCAGTTAATCTTCGTTCTGGATAAACGGAGAGGATCAAAACAATTGTCATAAATGCATAAGAAATCATAGATAATTGTCAAGTATATATATTATTATAAAGTACTTGAGTGTCGCATTTATCTCGTCGTCGCCATTACCTTGATTTATTCTACCGATTTTAATCTTTGGCGAAGCAAAATTTGAATAATTCCTCGGAGCGTTTCGTGTCTGGATCGCTCGGAAGGCAGAGCAGCGATCGGCCGTGTGATTTACTTTTAGAAATAGCTACTTTCGCGTAGATAAGAGCGATGATGGTGGCGCGAGCGAAGAAAGACTGATGGTGGTGGTCAGTCTTGATGCTTGGAAAGAACGTCTAGGATGGTTGTGCTTATTTTAGGAAGGCCTGAGAACCGGTCGCTCTCTTATTTCGCTCTACTCTCAGCAGGAAGGAGCCCTAGCATCATCGTTCGCAAAGATAATGAAATGATTTAACATAGGGGAGATACGCGGCCAAGGGCGATCGGGGAGCCGAAGATTTACCGTTCGTGTTAACTCCTTATTCGTATTCACGAGGCAAGTTATCTCGCTACCCAAAATCTCGTCAATCCGTCCGACATTTCAGACGCTTCGTTCGAATGAAAATGTGACTCTTGGAACAAAATTTATACTCGATTGAAAAACTAAACAGTCATTTATTGTATTAGATATGAGAAATATATATCCATAGACTATCGCTAAAAATTCACAGCATCGCTCGCGTGTACTTTTGAGCCATACTGTATAGGATAAGATCGCGTCCGTCGGACCAGCATCGGTCGGATGCTGCCGGCGGGGACAATTACGCAGATGTGTGCCTTGTGTAGAGCAGAAGAGCGGAGGACGCGCAAAAGCGTGTGGCGTGCGGGGTCGATTCCCTCTCTTCGGCATTGCGTCCGCTCCTCGCAAGTCTCTCTCGTAGTCGCGCGTGCGTGTTCGTAGACACACCTACATAATGTAACCCCATCCCCCTGCGTTCGGAATTAGTATGCACTTCGACGAGCGATCATGTGCGTGAGCCAGAATCCCCTCCCCCCCCCTCCCCCCGTTCTCTTCCTCGCGCGCGCGCGCGAGAGCACACGTGCACGTCTCGTACGAATGCGAAGGAGATTCGAGGGGTACACGGGGCAGGGGAGGGGGGGGGGGGGAGGGCAGAAAGAGGGAGAGAGGCAGAAGTGATTACAGAGCGCGAGCCTCTGGTTGCCCCCGGCGCGTGCGTCCAGATCGACCATCCTCTCCCTCGTACAATCCTCCCGGTTTCACCTTTCCTGGAACACGGCCCCCGGGGGATTACCGTTGGATTTCAGCGCGTCGGTACTCTGGTATCCAGAAAACTTAACGCCGTGCCGCGTCGTGCCGAGATATACATTGGACCCTCGTCGAACTCGTCAGGTGGCTTCAAGGACCTTTTTCAACTTCCACGCGTCTTAATTTTTCTAAAACGGCCGACGTTATGACATCGAAAGCAACAATGAGATGTTTGCAGCACCTTCGATTGGAAAAGGATAACAATTGTAGTTTATCTTTTATCAAGCGAGAAACAGGCGGTGCTGTATATAATAAAATCAATACGAATGCACAGAGGAGTTTGATATTCCATGAAAAATCAAAGTGGCGCCACGAAAGGTAATCGTTATGTATGCGAATCGTTCTCGTAAAAGGAATGATTGATTTTAATGGGCAATAAGAAACTCAGTGCTGCATGAGATAAGAGAAAATGAGTGGCGATTAATGTCGGGATCGGTTACGCAGCGCGAACACGCGACAACCGCTCGTTTGTGGTTTGCATTATTTCTGATGTGACGGATGGCCACGTTAAAGTCGAAACTTATCGTCGATCTAACGTGAGGTTCAATTAAAGATGGAACGCGGGAAAATCGTAAGTGCTTTATTACGATATTCTCTCCCGCCGTCGTTGACACGGTTATTTAAGAGCGAGAAAAAGCGAGTTTATTGGACTATGAAATTAGATATCGCGGATGAAGTTAGATTGATGGAGGACGTGCCACATGCATAGATCTTAAAACGTAAAGTTTATCCCTCCTGCTTAGCGATATCCCCGTGTTAATCTCGTGTCAACTTTAGTCGTTGCATTTTATATTATCATGTTTTTATTGGCAATTTCAAGTAACAAGAGACTAATTGAATAGGAAACTATTTTAAAGCAGTCTATTATTGCGTATCTCTATAAAAAATTTCTATCTGAGATTAATTTAATCTCCTTTACGTGTTTACTTTTTCACAACCATAATCGGGCATAAAGCGTCGTCATCGTGCGTTTCAACAAATGCTAGTTCCGTACATATCGCGCTCATGACTTGGACCAGTTTCGCCAGCTTTGTTCCGTACAATTGCCGCAGTGAAAACGTGAAATCGTAACGATCGCAATTAAGCGGTCGACGAGTCGCGAACCCGCAACCTCTGCGCGAAAGCGCGGAAATGTACGCGGCCGCAGTTTACCTCCTCTCTCTCTCTCTCTCTCGAGGACGCTAGGCCGGTGCGCATGCTGAACTTTCACCGCAATTAAGCTAAAAGCGCAATTTCTGCCGCGACCGCGTTCACTCCTACTGAGGTTAATAGCTCCGCGCGATATCGCGCGCGGCGTAATTTCGTGGAATCCCGCGCCAAACGGATTTGGAATTGAAATCGGGAATATTGCAGAGGGGAATGTAATATCCGTGAGAAATCTGATTTAATTTTTGAATATTATATTGGACATGTCGATATTTGGCTGGCAGACGAAAAAGCTTGCTAAGTAAATAGGAACACTTTGTTTATAAAAAAAAATTCTTAATTTATTAAAGATAAATTATACGTTATACGGGGTGATAATAGTTACTGAAACTAAATATAGCAGTTATTTTTTAATGAATGGGTAGAATAAAATAGATTAAATTATCACGCTACTACATAAAAAATCATTATTTATTAGTATATTTCACAAAAGAAACATGCATTTGAACTTGTAAAAATAAACATTATATAATATATTTATTTACAATTTGCTTAAAAAATATCTTTGTAAGTGCGGTCTAAGCCATCGCAATCATTTTGTAAATTGAGACTGTTCTTTTGGCTCTTAATATGAATATTTCCTGAAATTATACGCTTATTATAATAATTCTCTACATCCAAAATTCTCACATTATCCCAATCAAAATCGTGATTGTGCTGCATTCTATGCTCCGAAACAACAGCCGAAACTATCAAACGGATCAGTCCGGAAATATCAAAAACGTAAATGTAATTTAATTTTTGTTAAAAACTTTATTAAGATATATGTACACGTTAAAAATCTTGCAAAATTTAGAAGAATTTTCTTTTCGGATTCAGTAGAATATCATTTTATTCCAAAAGTTATTCAGAAACGAAGAAAAATTTGCGATCCAAACGAATCGTGATCGAAGAGTTATGGCGTGACGAAAGAAAGGTTTTGTCGTCGAGATTTACGCACGGATGCACTCATAACCGTGAATCGTGCACCGTGGCCGATGGGCCGGCCATTATTATTACTCTAATCTATCTACATTGTCATTAGAGACCGACAACGGCCACAGCTCCTCTACCTGATTGATACCGCTTTTTACTGAAAAGACAATGTTTCATGCATTTACTATTTGCCTTCATACCTAGAGAAAGCGAGAGGTATAGTCGTTTCCCGAAGATTTCGGAAAAAAGTAAGAAAAGTTTGTTCTGTAAATCACAATTTATAGAATATGTACTGCATTATTTTTATAAATATGTTAATATTTAAACTTTAAATAAACTATTATATACAATATTTATCAGAACAATGAACAAATAATTATTTCACGTCTAATTGTTTATTAATAATTTGATATAAGAAATTGATCAATCATAATCGATTGTTCTCTTCATTAATCATCTCGACTGTAATTGTTTAGTTTCTTACTGCTTAAGGATATACTATACCTATATTAAACTAATACAGAATAGTATAAGAGAAGAGTCAAAGCAAAAATTTAGAAGATCCCTAAAATCCTGAACGCTTATATTATAATTATCTCTTTGGGACTCCCTCCCCTCCCCTCCTCCAGACATCCCTGGACGTCTGGCAAAAAGGATGGAAAAAAGAACGAATGGTAACTCTATTCCGAGTTAATGGTGGATCTATTGGATCTTGTACTCGGTTATAAATCACTTTGTCAGACAATTCAATTTTCTTTATGTTACTTTTGTATAAATTTGGATTATCCTTTTTTTAATATATTATTCTTTTTAATATTTATTTTTCGTCATTTTGGTTTGTTGAAATTAATTAGTGTCTTTTAATTAACATAAATTAAATGGGTCGTACTGACCAGACCTCAGCATTACCTACTTATACCAGCGTTAATTATAATAATTTGACTTAAATTATATTATATTAAATAATTATAACATTTCAATTTTGACATTGGTTTCGGAGAGTTAATAGAGTTGACTGTTAATACATTGTGTGTGAATAGACTAATTGTTTAATCACGATTTAATTTTGCAGAATAAAATCCAATATAGCTATATACATAGTTTCAAAAGCTGTGAATTTGAAAGTAAGAAGTAGAGATTTTTTTATGCGCATTTATATCGCTCGTTTTTGAAGCTCATTCACTCCGCGGAATGTGTAATTTGATTATTCCACAGTTTAATATTTAATAACAACATTTATTCTATCTTAATTATTACGGCTGATGAAGGTAAATTATACGCTCAAGTATGCATTAATACTTCAATATTGTTTGCATTTGGAAACGTATATGAGCGATGGATGGGAGTTTTTCTGTCAACGACCCCCACAAGACTCCATCGCATTCATTGCTTTATCCCCCCTCGTTCTCTCTTACGATCCGATGGATTTCTCCTTGCAGGTGCCGTCTTCTTATTGACGCCGCGTCCGCTCCGAATTGAGCAATTACGCGGCAATAATTAGGTCCCGACTTTATATCTCCGTAAATTATGGCGCGGTAGCGGAGCGACGTAGCGATCGAGAGCCGAGGCGTAAGAGAGAGGTACAGAGACAATGGGGTCCTCGGCGGAACAATGGCGCGGCCCCGTATAGTTGGGGCACGGTTCAGCGCTATAAACAATACCGTGGAGGAACCCGGCTGATAGGGTCGTCGGGTCAGCCCCTGTGGGAGCTCATGACTCTCTTTACTCCTCTTCATCCGCTGCTCCTCCCCAGCTTCCTCCTGAACGAGGTCACGAAATTAATTTTTCACCGTGCACGAGCTCGTACGAGAAAGGTCCCGGTATGGCCTTACGGACCCCTACAGGGTTTACCAACGTTTGCTACTATACATGCTCGTGCACTCGTACATCTCCTTCGGTATACAGATAATTTGATGAGAATTTTTACTATGGATAACTTTTCTTAAAGTTCACTTAAGATCGGATCCATGCATTTTTAAATATTGTAAACATATGTACATATATTGAAATAGATCTTCGTATTTTTAAAAATTAATGGAGAAACATGAGTTTGCGAAAGAAAGCAAATTGTGATTACAATCTATATTTATAAATATTAAGAGTAAATTATAAAATATTTATAAATTATATATTAGAGTATAAAATTATTTTAGGTATTCTTTTGAAATCTTTATATTTTCTTTGTAATTTTCTTTTTGTTTTTTTGGCTTGGTTCGCTCTAATTTATGAATTATTATCAATTATAGCTCGACTCCATTCGAATACATTATTCGGCGATTTAATCTCCTCCCGAGCTTTCCACAATCTAGAACGTGCGTTTCGGTATCTTCGCCGCATTATACGGTCTCGCAGGTACGTGTGTACCTGGCGTGGACCCTGCAGGCCCCTCGCGAAAAGGTCACGGTAAGGTCAGGTAATGACGGTCCGAACTCTGCAATCACAGAAGCGCGCACGCCACGTGGCTTTGGTGTACGCCTTTAACCGACCTCTCCATACCGGATCCAGCGCTGAGATCAGGATCGATAGAAATGCACAATGCGCCACATTGCCATGACGGTCCTTTTGTTGTTCCCTGCACGATTGAGACGATGCTTTCTACATCAGAAGATAACGATAATGCATTAATAATTACATATTGACAGAATGGACATTTATACTCGACATAATCAAAAATTTGGATTTTTAAATATTTATTTATTAATGAATAATTTTACATGCTATACATTTAAATTTAAAGATACTGTCTTTCTTTTTTCTTTTGCAAATAGCGGCAACTTATCTGAGAAGTAAACAAGTTTACTTTATATTCGTGTAATAATTTTTGAAAGGAGATGTAATTCCAATTTAGATAAGTTATTGAAATACAGGTAATGAAACTTCTCAACATCGTCACGAAATTAAATGACTTTGGCCATGTGGTCATCGAGCCAATTCGAGGTCGATAAGAAATAGAAGAGTTTCTCGAGTCGCGCCAAGTCATTCCCTTGTAATTACATGTACCGCATGGCCAATAGGAATTCTCTGTATCGACAATTAGAGCATTTCGTCTTCCCATTTAACGGTCCCTCGATTGATTCGGATAAGTCCTGTGTAACGTTTTTTCTTTCATTATCTTTTTTGATGATCGCGCGTTGGATTCACGAGTTTAATCGAGGGTAGGTATGTGTAATGACTTTGGAGAATATCATTTACAATGCTGAAATAAGATATAATGACGCGCTTGTGTAATTTAGGGAACAAATACTTGTTTGCTTTGTTAATTAGTTAAATTCCGTTGTTTGGTGTGTCATTCTATAGCATTATTTTTATTATCGAAAATAAATTTAATTCTTTGACAATTGATTAATATAATTAAAATTTCTAAACAATCTTTAATTCATATTATAAAAAAAATATTAGGATTAATTATTAGTTATTATTGTATCAGTAAAAAAATTTAAATTAATATAACTAATACGAATACGAAGCCTATAACAGTCTAGCTTATTATAAATAGTTTATTAGAGTTGCGTTTCAAGATCGACAATTGTTTGGCGCGCACTTTAGAAAGACATACATATATCAGGATATAAATTCACGCGAAATTATATATATAAGCAACTAAAATCCAAGTTATACTGTTATAGGCTTTGTATTCGTATTAGTTATGTTGTTACATTGACGGTCTTTAGAATTGAATACTGTTAAAGTAATATATTTTTTAATATATTATAATAATATATTAAATAATATATTAAATAATACATATTGTATTAAGTAATATATTTTTTGTTGAAAATGGTAGCGTTATATAAGATAAAGTACAGCACAACTGACACTTTTTTCTCTTCCTTTTATGGTAAAGATAGCATTATAATTAGATCATTTGCAACTGTACAGAGTAGTAAGTGTTAATGCTTTATGGAGATTAGAATCCTTTCTCCTTTGGAAGTAGCAAATCTCATACTTTCGTTCTCCTTTAGATCGACGCGAAGATCCGTGAGGACGTCGGAACATTCAACCTCGAATCGCAGAATCTTTCTCGGCGCGTTCCTCGCAATTATCACGGCACCCGCATCGATCGTAATTATATACATGAGTTTGGTATCAGTAGTGCCAATCGCGAATACATTATTCATAAAAAGAAACAACACCCGGCGCTTGCCACTGGTTGTAAGTGTTGAGACATGACGCAAAAAAAAAAGCGATACATTGTTTCGTAAAAGTAACAATTAAATAAAATATTTCAGCTTATTTCGATAAAATATGAATTTAAATAACGAATGTAAGAAGCATTTGTCGATTTTGATATTCAAGAAGAAACCAAGTTTTGCTTATTATAAATTCACGACAAGAGATCGTATCAAATTGATTGTGCTAAAGGTAAAATTGAAAATGATAACACTTGATCAAACTCGTTCTCTGTTAACATCATTATTTCGTTGTATAACAAAAATTCTTTTTACATCTGTGAGAAATGTTAAGTAGATAAGATCATTCAGCGAAGGCTTTGGGAAAAACTACTGGGGTTTCATAAATTGTGACGGTCGCGACAGTCGGTGCGAGCGTTATAGAGAAAAGCATATTAATTAATTGCCAGATAAAATTGCCGTCTGCGATACCATCTTACAATTCTTGCTTGAATCGTGCACTTCTATTGCGGCATGATATTAAATCACGGACTTCTCTTGTCAGTCGCCTTTTAACTCTTCTAATTGAATGATTAACAGCGGCTCCTTGTTTCTCGCGTTACGAAACTGCAGATATACATGGTTTATTCGTTGAAAAACGTATCTCATTCAAAATGTTACATAGTATACCGATGATTTTCATGTCATAAGGGCAGCGCGTCAATGTGTTTCACTTTCTATTGTAAATTCACTGCCATTACCACGACAATGGCGATGATTACACGCTGAATTCAAATTCCCAAGGAAGCAGTTATTATACTCTATTTTCCTTCGTTCGTCTTCTCGCTGTTGATTTCTCAAACTACAATTCAGAATGTTATACTTTACACTCGTGCCGATAACATCGTGTTGAAAATGTAGAAACATTTCCGTAGGGGGATTCGATAATAAAAATAATTATTCTATTCCCGGTTGAATTTATTCGACTGGCTCAAACGTTAATTAACATTCTTTAAAATGACTCCTTCGACTTAAGCCGCGGACCAATTAGCTCTATCTTTAGACGAGCCCTATTAGCTTCGATCTGTTCTTATTCACAAACGAGATAATAGATAACTGTGCTCTGTTTATAAGTATTGCAAGTTTTGTAACAACCACTTTGCGATATCGCACTGTGCGCCCATCGTGCCATCTATTGGAACAGAACTTCCGCGTGGCGTGTTAGGAAGGGAAAAAGAGGAATCTCGAGCGATAGACGAGAGTGACGAGAATACGCATCTCAAACCTTCAACAGGGGGACGCGGTTATTGAGAAAGAAGTACGTTTGATGATCATCGGTCGCTCCGGGCTGCTGCGTGGACCGAGATACGACGAAGGACACACCTGGTGTGCGAGGATGCGGAACGACTCACTTGGCTCCGCTGCGCGCTACATCTAGCTTATAGATTCTGTTGCGGGACACCTTTTATATTGGCATCACCCGCCGCGATTTTAATCCACGCAGATGCCTATTACGTAATTCCGTGCAATTTTTCCTGATCTGATTGCGCCGCGCCCCTTTGGTATCGTCGTCGTTGTCGTCGTCGTCGTTGTCGTCGTTGTTGTCGTTTCTCCATAACTGCGAATACAGTTACTTCTCGAAGATCGAGTAATCTATTCACCCGGGCGCGATCTATTTCCTGCACAGGAGATCGCGTGCGATCTAAATGGAATTGATTTTGGTTGCCGGGATATTACACTTATGAGAAATGAGTTTTGTACATCTCTGAAAAAATTTTTAAGAAAAAAATTATGTTGATCGGTAGATCTATTATTAACCATGCAGCTCACATTTATGTATTATATGTTTTTATTTTATAGAAACGTTTATATAGTTGACATAAAATCAACGTTCTGGAATTCATTTGCTTAATTGGAGAACTCTTGATGACTATTATAATAATTTAAATTTCCATTAATATACATCTTTAATCAAGCGACGCAGTATCATCGCAATGCTAAGAATATAAAAATAAAACAGAACTATTACATTAAATTCGCGGCGCATCAATTTTATTAGACATTTTTATGTAAATAACTTTTTAATTAAAATTACTTAGCAATTAAAACTGCAATAAAAAATGCAATATTTTTCCCATATAAATGTATATATGATTATTTAATTGTGACCAGTTTGAATAAAATTAGTGCAGTCAAATATTGAAATGTCAAGTCCGTGAAATGATTGCGTTTATGTTCATATTAATGCAAAAATTAAAAAAATGTTATGATATATTGGCCTGCAGAGTATTTCGTGTCAAACGATATACACGAATACCTTTCGGGTTTTAATATATTCAAAGCAGCATCCACGTACTTATTAATATTTATATCAAATGAACGACCAACTTTACATACTAAACAATGGTTTATTAGAAATCTGCGATTTCTAATCATGTGCTTGCAATTGATTAAAAATATACTATGTGATTTTGATTATACAGTATCAATTTTAGAGCATATACATTTAAAAATATCCTGTTACAAAATTGATAATTATGTATATTATTTTGAGTAGGTTAATTAATGTACAAATGTCCTTTTGTTAAAATTACATTAATATTTCTACTAACGTAAATTTTTTAATTTCTAGTTTACCTACTTAAATAACTTATTTTGTAGAGTGTAGACCAACGTATAGCCAGATTCAGCGAAGCGAATGATAGAGACGAGTTTAGCTAAAGAGAGACCAACCGGGACGTGAAACTATTACATTTTTAAATCGTAATCAAATATTAATCATAGTAATACAATAGAATAAGCAAGATTGGTATCTAAACCATCGTATAATTTTCATTTTATTCTTTTATTATATTTCTTAATTCAAGTTTCTAGTATACAATTTAGAATTTTATTTATCATTTTATTTTATTAAATAAAAGATTTTTTTATATAAATACAATTCAGGGGAAAGAAAAGTTTGAAACACTATCTTGATAGACCTACGAGCCTGCTCTCTGCAATCGCTACGAGTCCCTTTTAATCCGTATTAAATTCGGTCGTGGACGCATGAATCTCGAGCGAGATCTCGTTCGAGGATGAAGGGACGGGAAGCTCGGAAAACGAGTCCCGTATGGGATCGGGAGAAGGCAGGCGGCAGTAAGCATTCCTGCACGTCATCGTGTCCGCCCAGTGGCTCCGCCGAATCGCGGGGGACTCCTTATATAATTAACCATTAAATTATAAGTTTGGCTATCGAACCGCCGGCGAAGCTCAGCGCCGGACTAGAAGTAATTACTTGCCCCCGAAGGGCCCGCGACGGCTGCCTCGGGATCAGGATCCGCGGGGAGAAGGTGAAGAGATACTCTCGCAAGGTGAAAGAGGGAAGAGTGCAGGGAGTGGATAAGAGGAGGTAGGGGGAAATGAAAAGGCAGCTACCTTACTTTGGAGCGGAATTGCTAGCGCCGTCGGGCTCTTTCCACCGGAGAGCATAATGATCGGAGGCGGTGCATTTTGCCTTTTTAATCGGCATTAATCGCGCCGGGGGCTCTCCGTTCCTGGGGACGCGTCGTCGTTATTCGGTATCGCAACGACCCGCGGTGATCTGCATGCAGAGTGCGTATGCATTTTTAATCACCGCGTCGACGTACGAGCGACGCGACACCGGTATGGCAGCTTGCAGCTGTGGCGAAGCCGCAGCTTGGTGTTTATGCACGCCGTGCTCGGTTATTACATGCGAGAATAGTATACACGTACCTTCCACCAGTTATGTATTACAATCTTATTTTGTTAATCGTCTCCCGTAGCGTATGCTGTACGAAGCACGCGAATGTATGATTATTGAAACTCCATTTTTCTCGAAACACTTGTTGGCGTTTTGTTCCTGTAACATTGCTATGTAGCAATTTAAAAGAAAAATTCATTTATACACAAGCGACAGTTATTTTTCGAAACTTTTTAAGAGAACGAAGAAGAAATTCATCAGACGATAAATTATAATTTGTTTCGCATAATTAATGGAGCAAGGATTAAACTGGCTTATAGTATACAGGGAGAGAAGGTAACATGAGCAGAGAGCGATTAAAGTAGAGCCACGGGAGAACATGCTTTGAAAACATCGAATTAACGTTCGAGTATGTTAAATAATGCGACGCGACGGTACAATCGCGATTCGTGAAACTGATGGCGAGTTCGGGTCGGCGAGCGATCGAGATGAAGCGAAACTGATTCACTCGGGGCATGCAGCAACCACCTTAATTCTTGCTTTGATGGAGCTATTATTGTTTCCGAATTACTGAGGTGTCTGCGGACGATTGTATTACACGGATAAGATAAACGTCATGCTGAAAATGGTATCAACAGCGTCTTGTGGCAATTGTTCCTTAAGAATGTATGTGCTACAGTTAAAAACAATATCAAAAATATAAATATTTCATAAATTATTTTATTATTATTATACATCTAAATACTATGTCAAATTCTCTTGTCTTATTGGTTTAAAAGTTGTTTAATTTTTTTGTTTGTCTCGATTCGTATATAAATAAAATTGTATTTTGTAATATTTATTTGCAAATTTGATGAGAAACTTTAAGAATTAAATCAAATTTTATATATTTACGGATTAAATAATAATAAGCGTTCGCATAAAAGTTTATTTGGATCTACTTATTAGTCGTTTAAAAACTATTGACTTAAAATTGAAAAACAATATAATCATTTTGTCGCATAAAATCATTATAAATTCGAATTATTTGATTTTGTTTTTTTTGCGTTTGATTTCGAGATGTATTTATGTGATTATTAAAATTTTATAATATTAACATTTTTTTGAATGATATTAATTTGAATGGTATTAGCTTATTTTAGCTGATTGTTTAACTGATATTTTAGCTGATATTGTATAGCCAAAATATCCTGAAATGTCTAAAAGACAATTCTAAAGCAAAAAATCATAGAAAAGAGAAAGGAAGAAACATTATATTCTCTAATACAATGACAAGTGATGCACATTTGTGGAATTGTTCAACACTCCGAGAGAAACATTCTTTCGTTGGAATTCTTTGTGCAATGCTTTGATTAGAATTACATTTGATTAAACGAACATCAAGGATGTAATGTCGGAACATTCTTGATCTTAGAAGCGGCGTATATTATTGCATCGACGGTTCGAGAGTTCACTCTTTAGTTATGCAGAGAAAATTTGTCCTAGAATTCGTTTGATTTTTTTTTTCCGTTGCTATAATTTACTTTATTATTTAAGACTACGGAAAAATACACGTCACTCAGAAGTATTTGACTGTACAGCTTTTAATTACACAGTCAAATACATACTTTACATTTTTAATTAATTTTTTGTTACAAAATATATTTACGAAACATGCAAAGATAATTTTATAATGTTTTTATCTAATGAGTGTCTTTCTATTTGTTTCAGGTAAGCGTTCTTTCATTACTGCCAATTACCGTCAATTAATTGCATAAAGCACATCATTGGTCTCTAAAAGGTATATGTTTAACGTATTAATAACTAGAAATGAATGCTTTTATGAGAGAAATATACATTAGATTGAATAGTAATTCATTAAGATAAACGATTGTGCAGAGTTTTTCTTTATATGGAAAGACAAGATCTCTTACAAATAAAGTATAAAATCCAAATGTGAAATGCATTTGCAATAGTCATAATAGGGATAAACGAGGTTTTAATTGTGCTTAAATGCTTACAAAAGCTTAATTAACGTTGCAAATATTATAAATATTCTGTTATCTCCTAATTGCGAATAAACTCGGTCTTCATAACTCTATTCAATTGCTTTTACATTGATAGAGATCATTAGTACTGCTATTGATACACTTAATTAACGCAGAGTGACGGTAAGTACATTGAGCGCATAAGATAGAATCTCGCATTAATGATCTTGCGTCGACAGATCGCTGGAGAGAGTTTCCGTGTAATAAAACGCTTTTCAAGTTCGTCAATCGCGATTTAATCAATAACGTTATAATTATCCATTTGCTTAAGGCTTAATGAAAGTATGCGACGAATATATCTTTCGTACCTTTTTTTTTCCGCACTGCATCGTAAACCTAATAATCGATGTCATTAATTGAATGGCTGTTTGATCTTGTACAGTCTGGCATTGATTTATTGTCACGATTCGTGGAACGCTCGTTCAACAGAATTAAATATATACATGACAACTAAAAATTAGCGGCGGTTTCACGAGCCGTGATACGCGCTCGTGTACCAGTGAAAATTTTCAAAGAACGTCTTTAATCGAACTCGAGTATAGGAATGCGAATCGTTCAGAGTAGCGGTGGAAGAAAAGCTTTTGCGTCGAACTGAACGGGATAACCTTTGGCATCGCCTACTTTTGCCGCGAGTGCAAAAATTAACGATGAAAGGAGCATCTGAATACGTCCGTGCCGCGGTAATGAAACAGTTCCATAGAAGCGACGATAAAAACGCGTAATCGAAGAAATGTTCCGCTCTTCGGGGGGGATCATCTCTCATACAGCGCGGGAGATAGTCGAGGGAGATAAGGGAACATCGGCATCCTATACTCGTGTGTCCGTCTACGTTTCATAGTGATCTCTCGCCTACTTTTCTATAATTTCAGCGACGCGAATAATACGTCTGTAACGAAAAGAATTGGTAAGCATATAGTAATCACCGTTGACTCGGGAAGATCGGGTGAAGTGCATGCTGAGAGAGAAGACGAATCGGACAAAAATTCAAAAGGGGCATAAGCGGCAATAAGGGAAAAAGAATGTCATACTGCCGAATAAGTAACGGCACATATTTCCGTTATCGCGCGATGTTCATCGGCGAATATATTATGTAAAAGGATGATCGACCGCGATCGTTTATATTGATCCGAGCGAGCGGATCGAACCGCTAGACGAGGATAATCTAAATACACGAGAATCACGTCTTATCGCCAACGACGCGGTACTTAATTATGCGCATTAACACGATCATTACTCTCGTCATTACGGCGTAGGTTCATGCATATGAAATCGTGACACCGATCAGGATTGATACATCATTAACAAGACTCTAGCGAACGTTTCGACAATGTAACGCAATTTTTGCTACAAGCATGCAATAGGATAGATAAAAACTGTGGTAAATTGTAGCAATCGATAGCGGATTTTTTAAATGAAAAAGATTACTCAGTGCTCGTTGGAATGGAGCGAAAGATTTGGGGCTGGAAGGAATCGTTTTTCTTTAAACGAAACATTTAAATATTTAGCTTGATACACACAGATTTGGAAATAATGTTGTTGGATCATCAAAATAATTATGTAGAACGCTTAGGCGTTGATGCTGATGTTGAAAAAGGTGTTAACATTCTAGCAACCAGTTTAAACGTTCTACAATTATTTTGATAGTCTAAACAATATTATATTTTCAGATCTCCATCTAACTAAATTTTTAGATACTTTAACAAAACCGTTCTTTCTGTGTATGAGTTACTATATATAGAATACGCGTTTATGCAGTATGTAAATAAAATTACGTACCTATTAAAAATTACGAATAAAAAGATGTATAATGGTAATAAAATTAGCAGGAAGACAAAATGTTCTTAACTATCTGAAATATCAGTTTAATTTTTAGTCCCACTAATTATGATTTTTACTGCAATCTCGACTCCATTTGGTAAGTTTATTTATTACTATCTTTTTGAACTCTATACTAATTAGATGAGTATCGTCTCGTTGTAAAACTCGAAATCACTTGGTCTTGCAACCTCTGTGAGAGACATACATACTTGTTTTCAAATTGAAATTTGGTAAACACATGTATATCAAAGTTACTCACTGAAGATGACTCGGAATGAAGCCGAAATGTTTGTATTGAAATAAAATAAAGCACCACTGGGATTTGGTTTTGCGCTCGCCAATTATCGCGCTTGATTCTTATTTTTAATATTAGAGAGTTTTATTCGTTTACATTTTTAAAAATTATATATGCAATAATTAATCTCACTGTAATTCTGTCGTGTCGCGTTTATGATAGATGGCGACGAGTCGGGGAATCTGAAATAGGCTAGGCGGCGCGTTTTGCGCGCACGTTGACGTGCTAAGATAAAT
Organism: Cyphomyrmex costatus; assembly: GCF_001594065.2. NCBI lineage: Eukaryota > Metazoa > Arthropoda > Insecta > Hymenoptera > Formicidae > Cyphomyrmex > Cyphomyrmex costatus. The sequence continues at coordinate 1,452,492 of NW_017274955.1, read as the reverse complement.
GTCACGCCGCCGCGCGGATTCACTTTCGTTGATTCTCACGCTATATAGAGTCGCTAGATAGAAGGCGAGCGAGCAACGTTGAAATGATTCGCGGGTCTCAACCTCAATCCCAAGAGTCATCGTTAAAATTGTACCATAAAAGCGAGAGCCCGAAGAGGCGAGGAGGTCAATACGGTTTACCGTGGATGTGCCTGTCCGAGAAATCGCAGAGATTGTTACCGCGCCGCCCGCGCCGCTGCCGCTTTCGCGTTGTCTGTTACACAATACGGGTTCTCGTTTAGCCGCGTAATCGAAAACACGTTGCTCCGACCCTCGTCACGTTGGTCGATCACGGCTGATAATTAACCATAAATCGTCCGAACCGGCTCGATTCGATCGAGAGCTACTCGTACTAGTCAGGCGTTCTATGTTTCGCTCTAATTTCTAGCGAGTGCCGCAACGCTTTTGTTGTTCATTCCTATATTCATCGTCACTGAATCGCCATTGATTTGTCTTAATCACGCCGGTCAAACCCTGTTTATTAGCGGTCTTGTTGTGAAAATTGCGTAATGTAGATCCTTATACAATTTATTGTCAGTGACTATAAAAAAGTTATTAGAGACGAAATAGTAATATGAATTTGAAAGTATAGTATACATGTAAATAATCATGTATCATGTACCATGATTATTTAAACATGATCATAAATGCTACAATAAAACAATTAGACTTTAAATTGGATAGTTTCGCAGGTGTTTCTACGAGAAAAATTTCACGCATAAAGATTATAGTGTCCGTGAAAACGTACACACGTCTCTAAATCGCTTCATTTATTTTGCTGCGAACGCTCGCACGACATTACTGTAAATTCAGAAAGGGCAGCACACTCGAAATAATTACGGCCGATATATTTCTGCCGTAGAAGCAAAAGGTTCCCTTATCTTAATTACCCGTCGTGCCCCATCCGCCGTAAACGGTCCCCGCTAACCCTCGCCTTGAGGTTTTAAGCCTGTTGCCGGCGCGGTGCGTGCTGTAAATTCGTGGGGGCTCTCTTGCGTGCCCTTTACAGGCACTGGCCGGGACTCTTACGGGCCCGCGTGTCCGAGTTTTAACGTCCGCGGCACCGCCGCGGTCCGCGGACATGATTGCATTTGCATTATACATGCCGCGATTCGCGTACACAGATTTATCTGGCCCTGAGGTTTATTTATCTGAAGTTATGGCAAACACACACCACTGACCGGCCCGAAGCCCAGCCAATAACGTATGGTAATGGACGGGCCCGATTGACTTTTTTCCTTTCCGTCTTCTCTTCCTTCCTCCTTCTTTTCCTCTCTCTCTCTCTCTCTCTCTCTCTCTCTCTCTCTCGTCGCGATCGAGATCTAATGCTTCTTATTGCAACCAAGAATCGCGGCCTATCACAACACGAACGATCCGTGAACCCTCGACTTCTTATGTGTTCTCCACCTTCCACCTTCTTCTAATACATATGATTTCTCCTCTTCTCTCCTCAGTCCACTATTTTCTCCGATATCTTCCTACACGCGCCCGCCTGTGTTTACTAGTCCCCCGAACTCTTTCGAAATTCCCCTCGATCAAAATCGATCCGCAGTACCATCGATAACTTTCTGAACGGTAGATTCCGCGGCGAGCTATCTGATGACGCATACATCTCTGGGGCTAATAAATTGGCTTACTAATCTTTTAATCGACGAATCTTAATTCTAATCGTTTTTAAGCTTCTACTTTTATTATTATTTTGTCTGATAATTGTGAATTTCTCTACTGTTAATGTTTACGTGAAGAGATTGAATTAAATTAGTGGAACATTGTTAAATTTACAATGTTAAATTATACTCAGTTTGAGTTATTTTTAATCGTGTCTATAGATTGGCATTGCTCTTACTCAATATATCGTTGCTTTAATTAAAAATTAAAATAACGGAGTTAAACATTTTAAAGTGGTTCTTTAGTAAAGCGCCGAAAATTTGATCCTTTCCCTCCCACCAAAGCCCATCTAAAATGTCCATCTCAAATATCTGTCCTATAATTTGTATAAAATCAATATGACGCCTTTTTGTCGGATGCTCATTAGTCCAGCGGTCTTATGCTATACTTATACAGCTTATGTCATTTTGTGGGTGATGGCCCTAAATGTGTATGCAAGTTCATGCGTGCAAATATCTTTTCAGAATGGTCGTTACGTTTTTGACCATTACAATCATCATTTTTTATTATTATATTATTTTATTATTTTTTACTATTATAATCTCGTTTTTAGAGAAGTCTATAGTATTTGTGTGCAATCAAAAAAGCATCTCCTTCAATCCTTTCCTGTCACTAACAATAAGTTATACGTTAAAAATTTAAGTAACTTATATATAGATTAAAAGTTACAATTTTTCTACTTTCTTTTCTTTTTCATTTTATTATAAATATTTTATGGATTTACTGGAGAACCACTTTAACTTAAGAAATGTATTAAATTTGAGTTAAATTTAGTTTATTATTTATTAAATGCGTGTATTAATGTGGTTGTTGTTTTGAAATTGATCAATTCAACTACAAAAATGGATTGATGTATATTTTTGCAGATACATACGAGTTAAAAATAACAAAATATTATTTAACTCAAGGGATTGGATTATCATTGCTCCTTTGATATCTAACAGTGAAGAGGTTACGACAGGAGAGCAAAGTTCTCTTCACGAGAACACGAAGCAAAACCGCGGACTTCGTCTGCATTCCGCGGTTTAGGAGTATACGGATGATCGCGCCACAAACTGAGGCAGCACTGAAAGTGCCTGTTTGAATTTAAGTCACCGACGTTGGCTACCGTATAATACCTAGTCGTAGAGATATGTATTTGAAAGTATCATGACGTACCAGTAGATTGCTGTGTGTGTTCGTAGACTTCTAACTAGAAAATATATAGGAGTTTGTAAAACCCTCGATAAATCAGAGAATCGATAATGGTAAATCAGAGAGATTATAATCAACGGGGATTGGAAATGGAGATTTACAGATATCGATATCGATCTCTTTTAGTTGAAATCAGATTGGCAGACACATACCGAGTATATCTTATTGACCCAGATACAGAACGACGTAACTGCGAATTATCAACCGTTTTCTTGTTAACCATTGTTCGTTTCGGTCTCGATCGAGCTTCCGATCGAGCCGTTCGCCGCGGTGATCGGTCCGAACAATTACATACAAGACAGCTGAGCGATTTACCGCTTTATCATTACTCGGTAGGTACCCACCTTCCTATTCTACGCGGCCTCGCTGAAGAACGCGCGAGAATGCTTTCGTACTTTTGACGTTGCGCTGCCATTAACGGCGCGCGATGTCGCGTAGGCTTTACTACCCGCGAAATGACGATTCGCTTGGGAAAAGGGCAGCTGTCTCATTATCGTGACGTATGCCGCTTTGTTGGAGGAACCGATGCCCGACGAACAACCTGTGGGCGCGTCATTGTCGTCTAATGAGTCTTCTATACGAACGTGATGATGAATCCTCCATACAAAACATATAGATACGATAATATTTGCAGTACAATGTGCGTAAACGAAAATAATTTTATCTTTACGATCACGTGTATTATGCAAATTTATTTGCCACGTTATACATAACATAAACATTGTATTATACAGAGCCAACTAAAAAATGATGTAACTCGAATAAAAAAAAGATAGAACACAATCTCGCGGAATTCCAGCGAGGGTAAGTCGGCTTCTCGTTATTCGAAAGCTCTCATTGATTCTCGTTACCAGGCGCATTCGTTTCATTTCCACTCGCGAGCGAAGACACGAGTAAAAACGTATAGTACAATGCGGTATCACTTTCGAAACGCGGTACAACGCGGAATAATGGACTAAACGCTAACACCTTTTCGCGACGGCGGTGATGAATGCGCCGTGACTTCTCATGCGGTCCCTGAGAGTCGCGGCGTTGTTCGCGAAAGAGGAGAGGGTGCCAGGACGGTGTTCACGACCGGCGCAACCGGCACTTTACACGAATTCGCGTGTAAAGCATTTTGCAGGATCGGGGGAACGGGACAGCTGCCGCGCTGGTCTAGCTGTAGCCCCGTAGCGCTGGAGGCTGACGTAACGACTTGCTCCCACATATACGTTCATACATCACGCGAGAGAGAGAGAGAGAGAGACCCGTGCACACAGTCGGGAAATAAATACATAAACCCACCTTTCCAATCCCTCGCGCGCGAGCCGAGACACGCCGAGCCGAGTGCCGTGTCACCGAAGTGAGATATTAACTGTCCAATCGGTATCGCGTTTTACGCTAGATCGAACGCGAATCTCGCGAACGGGCGAGCGTTTCTTTATCGCGAACGAGACTAGCCGCTCTCGATCAGCTCTGTCGAGAAGAGCGTTCCACTCGTATTAGAGCAGGCTTGGCCAGTGAATTGAAATGCGTGTTTTTCCGGTCCGTTGGTTGTATCGGATTGAATCGGATCTTGCGTCTCTTTTTGAAAATCCTATCGCGATATATCTCTGTGATAAGATATATCGTATCTCGTAATTACTATACACGAAAAAAACGACATATTAATAGCATTAGCTAATAGCGGTTTAATGGAAAATAATCTTGTTAATTCAATAACAGTATTAATGAAATAAATAATCTTATATCAAAATAAGAGCACGGTGTGTTTATTTCGTTGATACTGTTATTAAATTAATAAGATTACTTTCAATTAGATTGATATTAGCTAATGCTGTTAATACATTGTTATTTTACTGCATATAATTATACTTATTGAAACGCATAGTGATAGCAAGCATATGTAAAGATGCGGACAACGTGATAATTATACAAGTTTCATATGTAGAATTAATGTATCTAGTTGAATATAATAAATTATTTTATTATTTTAATAATTGAAATACATATGTTTATTTACTGTGTGCATTAATTCCACGTATAAAACAGTTTATTCACTATGTGCATTAATTCCACGTACAAAATTTATACAACTGCCACCTTTATAATTGCTATCACTTTGTCTTTTTCTTCGAGTGCGACTTGAAGAAAGAAGCAGCGAATTACATACTAAGTACAAATTAAGTCTACTCGAGTCCATTGCAAGAGAGACTGTTAATCGAATTCTTCTTTAACAGCTAAAATGTCGCGACACCTGCTGTAGAGATGGATTTATATCCATAGCCCTTTCATCCATACGAGCACATATATGTCCACCGTATTCGCCTTACTCCGTGACATTTCTCCTCGGCGGCGTGGCGCCCGCCGCCACCCACGCCACGAAATGTCACACTCTCTGAAAAAGACGTGATCGATGCGGCTCGTTTCAACCGCAGTCCTTATAAAGTTCTTACAGCGACTACGAAAGTGCGCGCTTGACGCTGGTGAATGCCTGTCAAAGGATGAAAGGAGTACCGGTACACCTAATGTTACCGCACTCGCGACGTTAATGAAAGAATGGCATTTCTAGTCGGCTCCGTCTTGTCTCTTTGTGAGGCAATTAGAAGCGTTATGCACTGCATACTTTCGCGGCTTATTCATAGCGCAATTGCAATAGTCACGAAGTTCTTGCGGTATTACCTAACGTTATACTCGAACGTAAATTTCAAGGAGGAAAAAATTGCAAGGGACTATCCATGCGGTTAAGATAAGTCTCTCTCTCTCTCTTTTTTTTTTTCTCTATACGAAGAGCTGTTTCGCAGATTTTAACGTGATTGCGATCGAGCTAATCGAGATGGGCGTATGTACATATATATGCACGTCTACTTATTATAATTCTCAACGGGAGAGCCGCTCCCTGCAGGAAGTACACGCGACTCAAAGAAAGCGTGTGCTTGATGTCAGTGAATGCTTGTCACAGGCTGAAAGGGATGAATACTAGTATCCCTATAAATCGCTACGGCTACAACGTTAGACGATAGAGAGGAATTTTACTTAGCCATCTCTTCGCCCAGACATCGCCGCGGATAACATCGTATTAGGATCAATTTTGCCATCAAGCGGAACATGTATCGCAGATCAAAATATCCCGCTTTTATTAAACATGACGCGATTATAAAACTAAAACGACTAAATGTCGAAATGATCAGCACGATAATCCAGCTCAATATTGACCTCATCTTTGCAGCACATTTATGTCTGACGAATAAATTCAATCCAGCGAGAGAAAAAGATTTCACTCGGAGATTTTACTTAAATTTGAATTTCACTTTATAGCTCCGGAGAGCCTCTTGAGTTTCGGATCTCGAGATACGCATCTCGAGGGATCGGGAATCAGCATATCAATATCTCGATACGTCGAGCGTAACCACGAGAGAGGCAAAAGGCGCGTGCAATAAAAAGAACGAAAGGAGTCTCGACAACTATCCGCGCTTCGCCGAATATCTTAATTCCGGACGCGCGGATACCCGTTGCGGTAGTTTCTTTAAAATGCTGCTGCTGGGTGCTTCGAGCGGCGTCGGGCATTTGCATAATCTTAACAGGCATTTGCGAGAGGTATGCGCCGGTTTTATACGGGCGATACACGCCGATGGCACCGTGATAGCGAGGGACGAGGGGGGCCATTCACTTACGCACCGTAGCGGTCGGGGACGGCGTGAAATTTCATCGGAGCGACGAAATAATGACAGTTCGTCGGCGTAAGAGGAGAAAGCCGCGTCAGCGTCCAGTAATGCACGCTCTTTTTCCTCCGCCACATCTGGACTACGGCATTATTACGTATATCGTACGTGTAATGTACTACGCGGGTACTATACAATAACGTAATAGCGGTATCAATGTTTTCACCTTTGGCGTAGCTACGAATATCTTACTTAACGTTTCCTATACTTTATTGGTCGTTTTATTAATTAACGAATGACAGTTAACACGATATTGGATTAAACTCTAGACGTAAATTGATCTGCAAATTTCCTATACATCCATTTCTATCAATGCAGATTAACACCTTGATCTCAGCTTAATTGACTCTTTATCGTTTTCAAGTGTTTGAAAGGATACAAAGCGGGTTAAATCGAGATTAAAGTTAATTTATAGAAATGTGGACATAAAAGTGCTAAAGAAAGAAATCTACACGGCAAAAGAAAAATCTTAATTCTTATCGTTCGTTCTTTTGCAATACAATATACATGGTTACCGAAAGGTTACGAATAAACTTTATTGATGAATTTCTTGCTAACCTTTAATTTTTAGGTAAAATCGTTTAAAATAAGTTTTAATTCCTAAAGTTCAATTGTGGATTATTTTCATGCGCATACGAGCGTTCCTGCGCTTTTCAAAGTTTCACGCGTCCAATTTTCGTAAAAATCCGCCATTACTGTTGCCGTGGCACGACTTATCGCCCCATGGACCCGTCGAGTGCAATACCGCGTGACGGGGCGGGAGAACGCACGCGTTTACTTCTGGTGGCGAACAGCGTGTAACACGTGGCAGTATCTTGTATCGGGACCATGGTCCCCCGCTGGTAACCGCGATGTTTTCCCCTATGCACGACCGCTGCCATTCGCTGCGAATGGCAGTGGCGGCCACGCCGAAGCCGAGCGGGGACACACCGAGGACATCGTGGGGGCCTTACTGTGCTTCCCCTTCAGCCCCCTCGTATATATACCCTCGTCTCGTAGCATGCCTACGAGAGTAGATTTCCTGCAGATAATTCTCAACCGCGTGGAGGTCCACCGTAGGCGCGCCCACCTTCGTGTGTGTAATAATGCGGAAAATGTTGGGATATTTTTCAGAATACGTAATGGAAATTTATGATAAACTCTATAGAAAAATAAAAGTTCCAGAGATACAGCTTCTTTGAGTAACATTTATTTATTTATTTCGGATCGTACATTTTTTCATGCACATTGCAAATTTAACTTTAATTCTATTGAAAATATCTTATTTCGATATAGATATATTCAGAAATGTTTCATCGCATCAGTGGATCGTTGCACGTGTAGATATATCGTGCGCGCCTGATACTCGGGTTCACGAGAGGTCATTGCAAGGTTGCCTCGCGAAGATATTTCCTCCCCACTTTCTCTATTTTGACGCTCCAGTGCACTCTTGAAACTGTTCGCTTGGTGCTACAACATCACTATGTCTGAAAACTTATTGAAACGTGTATGATTTTTACATATAAGAATTTTCAGTCAAAATATTCGAAATAGTAGCTATCTTTCCCAACGTTATTACGATAAAAATAATAAGAACATAATCAATCGATCGATAACGATATATTATGTTTCAGTAATCGCTCATAATTCTTGAAATCGTGTTATACTTAATATTAAAATGCTGATCTCTGATAAAACTTAAAACACAAGGCATCTGTCGAGAAAAGAGAAATGGCACACTAACGTACCATGAAAGATATATTAAATGCATACATAAATAAGGCATCAAAACGGCCATTTGTCTACGCATATAAATTTGACGGCATGAGTTTTGTCTCACTTGGGCGTGAAAAATATGTGTATACGAAATTAAGAGGTTTAGCTAAATGGGTGAGTTGTAGCTGTCAGCGACTTAACTGTTTTTAACAATCCGCATTTATCTTACAATCCGTGACAAAATGTTATTTTAAATCAAATTTTGTAACTACTACTTACGCTGATTCACGTTGTGTCTTGCATTAATCACCAATTATTTTCAATGTAATTATAATACAAAACAATTGATTATAGATTAATTAATCACGATACTATTTTTATATTCAAACACAGTATCTAATTTGTATAATTTCCGTTTCTTCTTTTATTTTTCGGTAACATAAAAATTAGTACATTCAGTGATACCAAAAAAAAAAAAGTCACAAATAAAATCTGCCTTCTCGATGGATTAACAACGTCTGACAAATGAATTTCTTGAATTCGTCTCCCCACTTTGATCGTAGCAAGCAAAAGCAAGAAAGCTCTTCGTATATCTTCGATATTAATTGCAAGCGTATCAAATTGGATGGATTTATTGACGTCACTTTATTGCGGGCGGTGCATTAATAATAAATTATCTGTGAAGGGACTAGTGCGCCGCGGTCAGGAACTTATCAGAAGTGTAGTCAATAACAGAAAGATTATGGGCGATGTATGGAGGCGGCAATTTGCTGTCGATGATAATGTATAATCATCAATGTAATCCTTTTCTCGAATACGATCTCGCTTCTCATAGGAGCGAGGTCAGTGTTGTAACACAAAGAAGAAACGGAAGGTTTCTAGTCGTTTTTTAAAAAATTTTTTTATTATAAACTGTACAATACATGTCAGTCGAAAACGACGTGCGGCATTGGTTTCAAAATTGTGGCATATGCAAATTTTAGATAAACCGTTTTCTTATTGACTAATCGTTTGTACGGTCTTTTTTATTAACTTTTATTACTGTGTTAACGTATGCTTGTGCACGTACGCACACGCGCACGCACGTATCCGCTTGACCCTGAACTTTCTAAGCTAATTTGAATTCTTGGCTAGTGCTCGTAGATGTACTCGGACCTCTCTCGTAACGACCTCGCCTGCTTACTTCCGGTGAAAACTCCCGATTCGCACGCGACTCGAGAAAGTCGAATCTATCCATTATGAAGTGGAAAATTGCACAATGAACTGTAGATATCATTTCTAATATGTGAAAACCAGGAGGTTTGTGGCGATCTTTGTTATTTTCAATGTTGAACGGTATCATTGTTGATTTTTATATTGGTCGAGGCACGACGAGGATTTTGGTATAGCCTGAAGTCTCACACGTTCCGAGAAATCTGCAAGACGGCCCACGCGAACGGAATAAATTCCTGCTGAAGCAGGGACTCGATCGCGAGCGGAACAATCGGAGAAAGTATCGCGCACGGTTGCTGAAAAAAATGTACACGCGAAAGGTCGCTTCGATAACGAGATTGTGATATCGTATTATGTAGTACGATCGCGCGGAGCGTTGATATCCACACACTTTCTCTACGAGTGCATTAAATCATGTGTTATTTTTAGCATACGTTTGATAACATTTAATCAATATATATTTTTTTTTACGATTAATATATCATCCTATTAATTACAAAAACGATAGTGATTTATTTGTTACACTTGTGTTATTTGATACACTTCGTGTTCTTATTTTGAAGTCGCATATAGAGAAGTCAAAATAAAACTAAATTAAAAAGAAATCAGCGAAAATTCTACTATTATGGAGGGACAACGACCGATTTATCACCGAATCATTATCACAAAATTGCGAAATCTCGTTCCAGAACACTGCTATAAGCGCATTGCTTGTGCTCGCATCGAATTTCTGTAATCGTCTTTTTCGCGCGGCAAAGTAGGATGGCGCCGCTTGGAATCGCCCTCGTTATCCCCTCTTGATTTTCATCGGTGGAAACGTCACAGTTCGCATCGGGGCGAGCCGGGTCGCTCTTTTCCACCTCGTTCCAGCTCGTTCGTTCCCTGGGATTCGTAAAGAAGTAGGGTTTCGGGGACGAGAGAGGGAACATAAAGACGAGCATCGTGGCCGTGAACGTGGCTTCATTACTGGGAAACCTGTTAGTTATGCTAATATCGTCTTACAAACCCTTCATTATCCTTGATGAGCAATTAATACGCCTGCCTGGTCCCCTTGCTCGGCAGTGCTAATGCACTCTGAATGTCTCTCAATTACACGGCGACGTTGCCCGCGAAGCCGAGCAGCTGATCGAGATGAACGATTGAGATCCGCTTTTCTCCTGCCTTGTTTCTTTTCTCTTTCTCTCCTTATCGCTTCTATGCGCCTCTGTATTACTCGCTGACTGTAACATTGCCTCCATCATTGGAACAATATGCGACATACATCTTCAATCGTTATACGTTTCATGAATTAAATGAGTTTCCATGTAATCTGGGTCAGAGGATGATGCATGATACGCGTGATCGAACATCGAGCATTGAAACTGGCGACAGCCATGAGGAGAAAATTCACGTAAGAAACACAAGGCGTCGATGTACGAGGTCATGCAATAAAGTGGGTGTGGTTGGCGTTATTGCATAAGTTTCTCGATACAGTAAAGTGGAGAAAAGGGCACACTTATTGTATATAGCCAAGAGCAAATTCAATGAATTGAAGAGTGGGACAATCAGCTGCAAAATCCTTCAGCGATTTCGCAAAAATGCGTACTGCTGAGACGTTGACGACGTACCCAAATGTGTGTGCGTTCATTTCGATTTTAAAGAGACAAACGTCGCGTTTCAGTTGTGAAGTAGGAACACAGAGAAGAGTCATGATCAGCAGTGCTCACTGGAATCGGAGCGAATTGAAGGCGCAACGTAGGTACGTCCGCGAAGACGAAGAAGGAAGGAAGAACGCCGGAGAAAGAACGAGGACGTGATGGCTGGAGGAAGCCGCGCAACAGGGGGATGTTGATCTGGTTAGGCCGGTGCCAGTGAACGCGCCGGTCGTCGGTTAGGCTGACCGGTCGCCGTCGGCACGCCGATCGGCCTGGCGCGGCGTGGCGAGAGAAGGCGCGCGACGACCTCGACAGGGCGTGGCAGGTCACCGCACAGTGGCGCAGAATGTCGGACGAGTTTCCTCCGGATCTTGGGCCGGCACAACTTTCGAAGACTCTATTATATAGTATCCTTCTTGCGCAATTATAATAACACCTATTCCGTTATGGCTTCTCATATTGGAATATTACGGAAATTCCAAGTTAAATCGAAGAAGAAAGTAGCGCAATATGTTTAATTCCAGAAATAAAATTTGATTTTATCTCTCAGACAGATTTTATTGTTGCATAAATATAACAAATAGCGTGTTCATATTATTATTAAGTATTTGACAGAGACGCAATCACCTATAGTAAAATCTATACACATGATATATGTATGAATTTCTTTAACGTAGAATTTTTATTATTTAGCATATATAACAAGACGCGTCACAAACTGTTTCTTTTTTTTATTTAAAATTTATAATTTTGTCGTATATATTTTTACGCATTGCAGGGACTAGAATTGCGTTATATAATGTAATAATACAATTTTATATTTCTAAGTCTATATACAATTTCAAATTATATTTAATTTCGTAGATACAAGTATGTTTAATCTCTGTTTTCTTATATTATATTTTTATAATTAAAGAATATTACGAGTAGTCGATTTCTCTCTCTCTCTCTTATGTATATATCGCAAGTTTTTGTCGATTGAACTTCCGCCGCGCGATCTTCAACTGTAGCATGAATGGATTATGTAATGTACATAATGTGTAATGTACCAGTCGATTCATGAACTTGTTCATCGCGGGAGACAATGTTCATGCTTTGATCGATTACGGCGTGTCGGTTGCGACGCGAATCGGTGGTTCTTACGCGCGCACCTTGTTGATACACCGGCGGCATCGTCCTTTCTCACGGAACAATTCCTTGCGAGGTCGCGCGGTGGAACGAAAACACGTGTGTGGAATTTCTAGCGCGAGCCCGCCGACGCAAATTCTTAACCTCGGTTCGTCCTCGTGCAGAATTCAGCGCGCGATCGCTGGCGCGCTTTGCCCTTCGCGCGAGCGCCGTTCTCCTATATAAGGGATCTTGGGATCGGGAACAAGCAGCAGCTCGGAGAATCTCCTCGGTAGCGACCAGCAAAAGTTGCAGCGTGCACTATACGCTTTTATTGGCGAACGCTTCGTTCCCTTGCGCGACAGCCTGCCCCGCAATTGCTCGGCTATCCATTCGGCAGTAATGCAACGTAATGTTACACGCCAACGATGCGTAGGTGAGATACACGTGTAACATATAATTCAACGTGTTAAAAGAATGGTGGGTTAGAGTTGAAACACAATGCCGTACGGTATTGTAATTTCCACAGGGTCGTACAAAGGGAGGCGATGAGTAGCCTGGAACAATAGCAACTATACCAATCTTGTTCTAATTACTATCTGAGCTTCTATTCATGGGAGAAGTAATATCTCTCGATAAAATCCTGTTTCCAAAATTTGAACAATAATTAATGATAATCAATTAAAAACATCGATTTACTAAACTAATCCTTGTTATGAAACTTGAGAATACATTTATTCATATAGAAGAGTTTACGATAATTATAGAAAAGGCATAACGTAAAAGTCATCCGCAGATGCTACATAGTTGCGTATGCGACAGGACCGTTTGAAGCTATTCTGAAACATCGCTTGTATCTATCTGCCATTTCGTAACACGACAGGTGTAATAATGACTGAGACAGTCAGAAGTAGCTATGAACGAACGCGACTTTTATGGCAGAGAACTGTTAAGAGCTTGTCCTGAAGTGGTATTGCGCGATAACTTAATGCGTTGAATAATTAAAAAGAGAAACATCTTTTTTTTAAAACAACCTTTAAGAAATATAAGATTTCGTTCGCAAATATTAGCACGAAACATCGCGATTGATTTCTATACATGATTCATGATGTAATGCATAAATGCGCCAATTTCGACTTATCAGTCAGGTTAATTGATAAATTAACAGCTGTAGAAATGAATGTGAACCAAGCAGGGGTAACAGATGTTACCTCAATATTACGTACTCCAGTTTATTATAATTCTATAATTCCATTACTCGTCTCGGAACGATGAGTAATCTCTTTTAGCGGTTGATTGAAAAGCTACTAACATTATAATTTCAAATTACTATAATCGTTACAACTTGCTGTAATTATCAAGGCTACGCCTAATTGCAGAGGTCTGATATCGAGGCACTAATTTTCTTATTGCTTGCCGCACCTATGTTTTAGGTGCAAAAAGTTCGACGGCCAATCAACCCGAGCGTCCAAGAACGGATTCTTTGGTCTGACTGCGTATAGTTTAACGTGACGTGGTTCCGACTGAGTGATCTCTCTTAAGGTTACAACCGCGAGATTTCTCGGGTCAGGGATTCGAGCTCGGCAAGAAAGGAGCCGTTATTTTTTGAGAATACACTCTGTCTTTTCCCAGATCACGGTCGGATGCAACCTTACGGATATTCTCGGAGTCCCTTTATCTCGAGATGAACTCGACGATTCACTAGCGACGAAATTGTGTTGTTTGTCGTCAACGGCGTGTTTTCTAAATCTCCTGCGGCGCTGTTATTCAAATTAATGTTATTCGATGTTATTCGAATTACCATGCAAAACTAAAGACCGAAGCAATTAAGAAAGTAAAATCATGTTCGATTACGTGAGCAGTACTGCAACACTCAAAATGCGATATGTAGCTAAATGAATAGATTTTATTATATATACATATTATATGGGTACAGCAGAGCTGTATTATAAGTTTTCAGCGAAGGGTCACAAGACGCACAATAAATATCGCAAATCGCAACGCGCATTTATATCGTTACACGAATGTTTCTATGTTCGCCAATTTAAATTCCGCTTAGCGCGCCTCTTGGCCCGCGGGCATATCTGATAAGCCCACGCGCATAATTTAAGGAGAGGGCAGCCCTCTCTCCGCTCCTTGCCTCTCTCTCGCAAGTTCACAGTGACGCGCGAATAATTTAATAACACATGCTCCCGAGCCGGAGCGCATCTCCGCGAGCCCTCTTGCATTACGTCGACGGACGACGAGTTCGCGAGGGGGCCTAACATCGTGTTTGTGGAAGGTATAATTGATGCAGGACCAGCCGGGAGATCGCGTTTGCCCTTAAGAGTTTGGAACTGGGTGGAGAAAATATAGGTTGTCTTCGTTACCCAGCCTTTGGTGCGCGCCCGGTCGCCCGCGGTGCAACACGAGGATGATATATTCGCTGCAACTGCAGCTGCGCTGCGCTGCGCCACGCCGCGCCACGCCACACCGCACCACGCGAGTCGAACGGCCATGCCGCGGTCGGTCGTTTCATGGGATTTCGAAACTGCCTGCACGCCTCGCGAAAACAATGAGGAATCTTCCTCTATATCGAGCTGTAGATGAACGTGTTTCTTAACGTATGCAATCCGTGCCGAATGTGTCGAGAGAGTCCATAAGTCATCTTCGCGCAACTCTATATCCTTTCTTTAGGACGTGATATCAATAAGCTGTCAAATAAGATTCTCTGGTAAAGAAACTCTGCGTCTTTTTATAATATGCATTTAGACCAATTTTAATATATTTTAATATAAATTTTACAATAATATTTTGATTGTATATAATACAAGGTTACGCGAATTGAAAGAACTGGACGCGCGTATAGCGTGATGGACGAACGGAGATGTGAAATTACTCTTTTTCTTAATCACTAGTTTTGAGTTTAAATAATACGTTTAGTTGGGAATCTGAGATTTTTTCCGCGTCAGACAAAGTGATCATCCGGAGTTCAGTTTCACAGTGCGAACAGTTCTTGCGCGTGTGAATGACTTAACTAATTAGCGTTTTGCGCGAGGCGACCGTGAAGAGGCGGCTTTTCTTGCGCGTGGCTGACTTCGTACCGTTAGAACCGCGAATGCATCGAGAATCCGAAACAGTGTGGGGCCTATTTACCGTAATCAATGACTACGCGTTTTACTGTCGGCGATTATGCGAACCTCATTGTTACAGCGATCCCTGGACTCGCGTCTAGCAGTATAGATTCCCTGTTGCGCGATGAATTCTCTTGATATTTCTGCGCGCGATGCGCACGTAGATAAATCGTAGATTAGAAGTCGCTTGGCGAAACGGTCAGTGAGCACCTACATTCAGCCCAGCGGCATGAATGCAACACCTGTTGGATTCCAAGTTCACAACGCGTGTCATTACCAGTTGAACGATGATGAGCAAAAATTACTTAACTCGTGAAATGAAACAAACAATTACTTATACGTAAAATTAGTACAATTATTGCGCACGAGAGACTCCACACACAACACATTTTATCCTTTTTTTTTTTTTGTTGTAAGGAAGGATATTTCTCAGAAACGTCCTTAGAAAGTTCGAAGAACAGAAAGGGGACGTTTTTTTTAGATATCTTAGATAGTTCCTTGAAGATCTATGTATGGATCGATATTTACTGCAAACTTAATTTACATAAGATTATTACTTAAATTAAATTTAGCATATTGTTTAGATTTATAGCCTGTGGAGGGCCTAATGATAAATTTTTTATTTACAATATTTACATTAAGTATTATCGAAATCGATTATCGGAGTGCTGCGGAATGTGTAATAGGTACGTAAAGTACAGAGATCGACAAGCACTTCGTCCGGTGACAAATAAACCTCGCACCTACCTTCCGAAAGCCGGCCAATTAGACGCTATCTCAGCGAGAAGAAAGAGAGAGAGAGAGAAAGACAGAGAAAAGAGACCTGAATGCCCAACGGCATGAATGCACGGCCTCGATCTCCACGTCGATCCCGATCCCCTCCTTCGGCGAGGGAGCCCGGCATGCGCGAGGAAGGAGACCGGTCTGCCGTTGCGTGTACGGCTCGCATTACGGCGCTGAATATTTCATTCATAAGCGGGCCGAGCAATTACCGTATTCCACGAACGTGTGGTGCGGCGCGCAAGGGACGTCCGCGATCGCGCTTACGTACACGCGCGTACCGCGCGTTGCACCCCGCGGTCGTTGCAGCTGCAATTACGCGAGGCGCGGCGCGGCCCCCAGCGCGGTGAATGAAACGCATCCGCGCTCCTGTACTTTTTTTTCACCTTCTTTTTCCTCTCTTTGCCCTTTTCCGCCTTCGCGTCTTCCTCCGCACCTTTATTCTTCCTCTTCTCCGATTTTCAGCTCTCTCTCAACAGGCGAACCGTTTTCACTGATTTTGTGCAAATAGCGACTTGTCTTTTCGTCGATCGTGTCTCGCGTGAGACGAATTTACGGGATTCCGCGTGACAGCGAGGTCGCGGCTGTCGCGCGAGGACGATCTTCGGCCGCGATTCGAGTCGGTCGGAGGTCGGCGCGCGCGGCGGTACATGCGTACGTGTCCCGTTCCGCACGTGGAGGTATGCATTGGACTGGTCTCCAATGTATATACAGATGAGTAGCGTTAACGAACGTTATTCTTCTATATATTCGAACAACCAAAGTTTTAGATGCCGCGAATTTTAATAACATTTAGCATCCCCGCTAACTTTTTGCTTAACAATCATGAATGAAGAGTCAAGTACATCGTTGATAAAAAATTAACGTTTATACATAGCTAAACTTATTAACATATTATCGTATAATGATACTATATTGATATTTCTAACACAAATCATTAGTGTATTAAGAAATAAATTTTTTTTACTTTTCAACTCTGCGCTCTCAGTATAATTTTGAAGATCAATGAAAATTCTTTTCACTCGTCTCATGGTGTACCGCTAATAACATGCTGCTACATTTTTGCTTGCAGAATTTCCGAGAACACCGTATAGACGGCGCAGCACTACCGCTACTCTCGGAAAGCCACCTGACAGGCACGATGGGTATGAAGCTCGGTCCAGCCTTGAAGCTGCGCGTGATGTTGGCTCGGAAACTAGGTGCTTGTACGGTATGCTTGCACTGTGCCCACTGTCACCAAACGCCGCTACCGGCGTTAAGCGCAGCAGCCGCAGCTGCAGCGGTGACGCAACAGCAGCAGCAGCAGCAACAACAGCAGCAGCAGCAACAACAACAGCCAACGCCGGGTCGGCGACCTAGTAGCACTGGGAACTGACAAACAATGGCGGAGACTCCTCCATTAGGGTCTGAGACAGCAGCAGTCGGCATGATCTCGACGCCGCCGTCTCCGGATCCGAACCGGGCCCTCAGGATAGAACGGCGTATACCTCGCCCGGTACGCAAGCCAGAAGTCGTCTTCAAAAAGCCTATCAAACAGTGACTCGCGAACGACGTGTTCAATCGAAGAAGATGATTTCATATATACATCGACGTGTTCAATCGAAGAAGATGATTTCATATATACATATATATATATATATATATCTCAAGAACCATGGAGACTCCGCCTGTCAATAATTAAGTACCCGGAAAAACTTTTAGAGAATATAGATCGAGAGTTTTAGTCGAGACTGGACTGAAGGATATAAAAGAGAAAGAGTGAGAGGGGAGTTGATGTAGCCTGTACAGCATGTAGCATGTAGAGAGCTGAATGCTTGAGAATAAAAATATTTTTGAGCGTTCCGTCGATCACATCAGGATAAGCTAAAGCCTAAACTGTAGAGACCTGAAGAACTGTTGTTCAGCGAAACTATAAGCTTCGACTGTAACGACGGATTACATAGAACTTAAATGCAGCAGGAAGATATGTTAATTAATTACGTATGAATTTGCGTATATAAAACTGAAAGTAAAAAAATTGAGAATTCAGCTTTGTGTAGTCTTTGACAGAATTGGGCATGTATTTGAAATACTTTTGTATAAAACACAATTTTTGCGATAAAAGTGTATTTTATATTTTATATTTTCGACAGTACATATAAAAGTATTTTGTATTTAAAATTAAGAGGTTGAAATTATGTATTTTGAAATTTAAATAATAAGATTAATTTATCTTTTTAATATTCAATCAATCTTAATATTTGAAACACAAAATATTTTCAATCTTTCGTTATTAATATTATACTAAAATACAAAATTTTCATGTGCTTCGCTGAAATACAAAATACAAGATACAATAGTCTTACAAATACCGTTTTTCAAACAAAGGTATATTTCAAATACATGCTCAGCTCTGATTTTTGATTACTTATTGAACGAGTAATATTTAGATACAAAAATAGAGAAATATTTTTGAAAATTCTATATATACATACATACATAGTAACGATAGAGTAAAACCATTGAATAGTTACAATTACGTGGAAAGACGGTCGAAGAAAGAAGTTTAGCTGAATCACGTGTACATACATCGTTGCAAGAATGGATCTATGTACGATAATTAAAAAATTCGTAAATATATATTTCTGAGCTTCGATGTAATTTATTTAGTAATTTTAACGAAATATAATAGATTTCAACGAAACTATGTTCTGTTGAATATATTGGCTAAAGATTCAATTTTGATGCGACAATGAAATAATTTCGTTAAAAATTTGATTTTTTGTACAAAATTATGTCAAATTCAAGAGAAATCATAATTAATGAACAAAAAATTATAAATATTTATTTTATTTTGATATTTAAATAATAAAAATACTGAAAAATTATATTTATGTATAATAAATAAAAATACGACGACATAGATCTACGTGAGGATTTATAAAAATAGGTAATTTTAAAACTTGTGATCTCTATCATGGATTCAGTATGTACTTAAATAGTATATTATTTTACAGTGTAAAAAATAGAAAATTAAGAATGCATACTTTGACATATTTTGTTCGCATTATGTAACGTACGATTTTCTTCTATCATGCGATGACAAATATATATCGGGGATACATCTTGTTTAAATTATTTCTGTTTAAATATTTTATTAAATAAAAATTTCTGTGACTAAAAATCTTACAAATAAATTATATTTCTATATTATTTTTGTTTCTATAATGTATTTGCAGATTTCTTTAAACAGTTTAGTAAATTAAAAAGAAAACAGAAAATTTATTAAATGTATCAGTACTCTCATTATGTACGATCATTAAAATGGAGTTATTTTATTTAATTTTATTTTTGGAGTTCTTCTTTCGAGATGTGAAATAACTAATAGATAGTAAATCAAACGAGTGCCTATCTTCGTAAAGTCTTCCAAGATAACGTTGTCGAGTGATCGATCGGATTAATTTCCGATGCGCGATGGAACATATTACTTTTATTTGAAATCATCTTGACCGTCGATCGACTTTCTGAACGGCCGAATTCGTATCTCTGTACATCATACGAAAAGTCGATGAAATGAACAACTACTAACTCGATATCGAAAAGAGAAAGAAAAAATAAAGGGAGGAGGCGTGCGTGAAACGTACGCATAAATGTGTACATACATATGTCGGAATGATTAAGTGCGAATGTGTGAAGCGGATGTAAGTATATAGATATACAATATATATATATATATATATATATTAAAAGAATAAATCTATACATAATCAGCGAGAAGAATTACGTGCAATAACAATAAATATACGTTTCGACGCGATAACTTTTAACTACCATAGGAGATACGTATTTGCTCAAATCGTTGTTTCTTTTATATATTTTAACGAAGTTTTTTATATGAACGAGAATTATTACAATAAATATACTAAATTATATTTTTGCTAATGCTCTATGTGCAAGAATAAAATCCACGTGCGAACACACACATACACGAAAGGAAGACACAACACACACACACACACACACGAAAAGGGATACGTACACAGGACATTGACACGTGCGACGACGACGACAGTTTTACGCGCGACGGACCCGTGTAGCTCTTTAGGAATTGTACATTATAACGCGTCTCTTTTATTTAGTCCCTCTTAATCTCCAAGTTTCATACAACGTCAAACGTTTATTTATTTAGAGATGTAGTACCCGTTTTTGCCTTATTGTATTCACGTAATGATTAAGATGTAAATGGTGGTATAGGGCGACGACGCGACGTCAAACTGCGCTTATACGTACCATTAGCGAGTGAAAGTGTGTGTGTGTGGCAAACGAATCGGTTCGTAAGACGAGCAGTATTTTTTAGATTTACATACACGAAGAAACACACACACATAAACACGAAGTACGCATATACACATTAGTCTGAATTTACTGCTGATCATATAAAGTTATAATTATATGTACATATATACATGTGTATATACATGACACATGACACGCCTAAACAACATGTTTCTAGTGTTTCTACACGTTTGCGCTCCCGAGTTTGTGTTTTCGACGAAAAAAAAAAAAAAACAAAGAAGTAAAGAGAAGAATATTAGAAATTGCAGCATTTCAAAATTTGTTCAAGTGTGTCTTATTATTTATTCAAACCGTGAAAAAAGAAAATTCCTTTGCATAATTTGTTACTATACTCGTAATACAAAATTACTAATAGTAATTAGACGTTATAATCACATGAGATGCTCTTACTTCTCTACGTTACGCAGAAAGATAATTGTAGGTTGAGGTTTGTTTACGTGCGTATTATTTATGATTCGCGATTACGCTAACTTTCGACATACATATGTACAATGATAACGTACGTGACGTAAGGAGAACTTTCTTTTCATTTGATATGCTGAACAGACGCAGCCCTCATTTAGTAACCCTCTTCTTATCTCAAATAAACGAATCATTTTTTTGTCATATAATGAACTCGGGTGCGCTAACACAAATAGCATTTTTCATTGGCGCAAAACTGGTGTGTACACTCAATGCACTTTAAGACCGTTGTACACAAATCGACGTAATGATGTATGTTTAATGAAAATATAGAAATGAGTTAAACCGAGAAATCCTAAGTATTATACATTCTATTGTACTATTTGATAAGATATACATTGTAGGGATTTATCAATTGAGATATCTCATTTTTACATTAAGATATAGATTAGTGTACATTGACTTTGATGTGCACTGAGTACACACCAGTTCCGCCAAAGAAAAGTGCTATAACCGAGCGGCTTTTACTTAAACAATACCACTGTACATAACGCTTAAGCATTTATTTATGTCGTGCTTCTACAAATGTCCCGTAGTATTTTATTATATTAGTATCTTAGTCGCGAGATTCACACGCTATATTAATGCGATAACTACGAGCGTTACGCATTAATTATTTCGTGCAGCATGTTCATTCGATGAGAAGAATGGAAGAATGGATGGGAGAAAAGAGTTAGAGCGATAAGTGTGCTGACAGATTTTTTTCAGCGAAAGATAATTTAACCGCACACATGGATTAGAAGTTAAAGATAAAGGTGATAAAATCGACGATAAGGCAATTTTTTGTGATATTTCAAGATTTTTTTTATCCATCGGTATATCTCACTTCCTCGAAACCGATCGATTTTACGGTATGTGTCCATCCCATCTCACCCGATCTCCCTTCGACTATTTTTTGTTTTTCCATCGCGAGTCTGTCGTGTATTATCTTACGATTAACTGTCATCATGTATAGTAGAAATTAATGGTGAAAAGAGGAAAAACAGTACATTGTTTCTGTTAAAATAAACATTGTTGAAAAATAACAGATGTGTTTCACTCAATTTTACCGACTGTTATAATATATTTTTTTATCAATATGCTGTGGAGTTAATGAAATCTTTTTCGATAGCAATAATATCAGCGGACGATTAAGATAATAGATTTGATAAAGCGATAAAAATAAATGAGAGTATCATACTCTCTGGAATTTGATTACATATATTGGATAAAAACAAACAAACAGAATTAATAATGACATTCCATTGTATTAATTTATGCAATTATATTTTATTTAACAAATAAAAGTATACAACCAATTCATATTTTATAGTTAATCAGATATTTAATTCAAAAGCAATTAAATTCTTTTCAATTCAACTACATATATATTTTATTCTATTAAATTATATATTTTATATAACAAATTTTGTGTCAATATATGCTTACCATAAGCAATTCTTCAATCTGCTTTTTATGATTTCCTTGATCGTTTTACTTTTGACTGCGAAGAAATTAATTATATATTAAAAGTTACATTATAATGTAATTCAAATGTATTATTGCATAAAAATAATTTAATTCTTTCAAACATGATATTAGTTATCATTGACATCCAAATTAACAATTTATTAAGAAAACTCTTCTTCATTGTTTAGCTAAAATATTAAGATAAAATATTATTTCAATCAAATCTAAAATTAAATATTAAAATTAAGATTAATGAAAGAAATTTATAGAATACAGTTATTCTTAAAAAAAAAAAACACTTAATGTGGTTAGGTATAAATTATTATATGATAAAGATAATAATCTCGCAAAAACATCTCATTTGAAGGAATTTAACGATAAACAAAACTATTTACCCCTCGGTGAATGGCGAACACACCATCTTCATCGTGCGCCAAGAGTTCTACGTGCGCCTTTCCATTTTTATCCACTTTTACTTTCTTACCAGTACACCTGTTACTCTTTAAGGTTCCAGAGATAACGTCACAATAAGTACCAGTCTCTAGGCAAGTAAAGAAATCCTGCTTCAGGTCATAATCGTCATTATTGATCGCAATGAAACCCTTGTTTCCTCGGCAGAAAGCGATTTGATTCTGGCCATTGTCCCACCAGTTGTTCACGTCAGTATTATTCACAGCAACTCGGAAGCGCACCATGTTGTAAATTTGACGCCATCGGTGCTCGCAGACCCAACCGTTACCGCAAGTATTGTCAGAGTGGAAGGTTGGAGATATAAGATTGCCCAAAGTGTCCTGTGGCGGATTGGCGTCAAAATTGTCAAAAGCGTAAGAACTCATGATACGTGGAGTTCCGTAAGGATGTGCCAGCATAAGAGCAACAGCCATCTGCAATATCACTTATTACTAATTTGATCTTTGGATAAAGACGTAATTCAGTCTCCGTGTTTTTCCGTTTTTAATTTCTCTAGTTCTCTCGAGAATCACTTGCCTTGTATAGCTTCGATGACTTGTAGGTAAGTATTTCGGGGTGGCCACGCTGAGTATCATGATTGTCAATAAATACCAGAGCATCCTTGGATGGTAACAAACCCCAAGCTTCTCCCCAATTGGAAAACCATTTCAATTGATTCTTTTTGTGCAAGGCGTTGCTGATCTCCATGCCATATCGGAATTCCGTAACCGCGCCAAGAGAGTTATATTCGTATTTACTGACCCCTTCGCTGCCATAATCAATCACCTCTTGGAATATATAAGGTCGCGTGCCTGCAGGGAAATACTCGGGATTGAGATCTTTTACCCGAGAGTAGATTACTTTTAGATCCTCCGGCCACATGTGCTTAGCTGCGTCTACTCTAAAATTCCGAAATGGATAGAATTGTTTATCATAGAAAAATATAATAAATATATGCATATATCTTGTTTAATTAACGGTTTTCAAAATGACTTAAAAATATTACTAAAAATTTTTGCTTATATCGAGGTAAGCGACATTAAAGTTCCAATACATGAAAGGAACAATTTCTTTAATCAGAAGGTACTTCGAAACATTGGTTGAGAACATTGCAACAGAATTACATGGGATGTAAAGATTTTACTAACCGATAGCCAGCGATTCCAACATCGACTATACCGTTCAAGAAGTCGACAATCTTCTCTCTGACATATTCATTTCCCTGATTGAGATCATGCAGACCGGACAGTTCGCAATTCCTTACATTCCCCGCGTCGTTATAATTGTCGATGGAGCAAGGGACGTGAAAATCGAATCCGGAGTACGGTACTCCTGGATAATCGAATTTGTGAGTATCCGCCGTTGAACCGCCGGTACCTTTTGCGACATCATGATTTCCGGTCATGTGATTGAAGACCACATCAACGTAAATCCTTACTCCGGCTTTGTTACATCTGCGAACCATGTCCCTGAATTCGTCCGGGGTGCCCGATCTCGTGTCCCACTTATAAGATATAGGTTGGTAACGTTCCCACCATGGTCTATTGTGTACAATCACATTCTCTTGGAGCGGAGAAACCTGCGGTAATTTAGGGGGATTCGTTCTAATTATCGGCCCGATGGTATACACAGATTGTCACAGATAGGCACAGAATTTAGGGAAATACTTTTTTAGAGCATATCAATCCTTTTGAGTTGATGATATGTCTATTTGGAACCTACTTAATTATAAATCTCTTAAATATTAAATCTCATAAGATCGTACATGTAAGAACACAACCGATAAGAAATAAGAATGAATCTATAACAATCGAAACTGGATCTCCGTTGCTTAAATAATTCAATCTCAATTATATACAATATACGTATACTACATATATGTACATATATATGTATATTTGTATAAATCTCTTTGTCAAAATGTCAATTTTTTTTATCAATATAAATTTAGATTCTTTAGGTTTAGATTACGAAAAGTATGAATGTGACTTCTAATTTGACTTTTTAGTACATATTTAACTTGTCAGATATAAAATTTGATTTAAAAATATTGATGTTTGAATGAAATAAAACATGACTTTGATGCACTGAGAAATAGTATACATGTCATTTTGACAGCCTTAAAAAGAAAAATGAATTTGTTCCATAAATTATAGTTTCTTATCGTGTAAAGGCGCATTTTCTATTTTTTTGACAATTGATTTATCACACGATAAGGAGTATCGTACATATTATTTCAGAAGCAAATTTATTTTTCTATTTCTGATTAATCGAAATGTCGGAATTGTGAACATTATTTACGGACGCATATAAAATCACGTTTTACTGTATTTCTTCTAAACATTAATATTTTTGTAAATTTTCTGTACAACAAATATATACTAAAAAAATTGCAAAATTAGAAGTCTTTTATTTGCTTTTTTTACAATCCAAGTCAAAAGAAAGTCTATTTTTTATGTCAGTCAAAATAGGATAAGTTTTTTAATTTTTTTTCATACAAATTATTTATACCACTTTTACACGAGTTTCTTATACGAGTCATTTTGGTTCCTTAAAATTAATTTTTATACATACGCTAACTCATGTTTAAGGGATAAAACACCCCTTTAAAAGAAAACAATTTTTTTCTTTCAAGCCGAATATTGTCGGAACTATAAAAGATAGCAAAAAAATTTTTTTTAAGTTGTACAATTTTAAGAGTGCTTTAAAGTTTTCATAAAAAAAAAAAATTTTTTAGGTGGTAGGGATATTTTATTAAACAAAAGAAACAATTTTTGTTACAATTTTAAAGCATTCTTGAAATCGTACAATTTTTGTTGTAAAAATATTTTTCTATCTTTTACACTTCCAATAATGTTCGGCTCGAAAGAGAAAAACCGTTTTTTTTTTCAAAAAAGTATTTTACTCATTATAAGGAGGTTCAAGCGTTACTTTAGAGTCAAAAATGCAATTCAAAGAAATTGTCATTATACCCATTCGGAATTATGTGCATTATTAGTGTAATCAATTGTGGATATTATTTGTGTGCTATATTCTTAGTAAATTATTAATAGAATATTAACAAGTTTATAAGATTATCAACGACTCGAGAAGTCGAGTATACACTTGGCAACGTTGCACTTCGCGACATGACGGGCAGTGACAGATTATGGCGATCATGGCGAATTATAAGGTAAAGATAAACTTTGTAATAATAAAGTTTTAAATCCATACGGTCAAATCCGATTGTCCTGTTTTGTACACAATCGTTGATATTTCATCTGTCAAATCCTAGTTTTTCAAAGTCCTAAGTTGAGTGTGTATAAATCGGTGATTATCTACTTCGGAATGACTGTCTCCCATAAGACGCTATGTTAAAATGGTCAATTTCAGAATGATATTACAAAAAAACTATACGGTCAATATTGCTCAAATTGTTGGATTATTTGTATACAGTGTTTATTTACATCATATTAAAAAAATTAAGTCTCTAAATTGGATTTTGACTAACGCTCGAACCTCCTTAAACATGAATTAGCACAAGTATAAAAAATACATGTCTCTTTGTGATTTTCGTGTTTAACAAAATATTTCATGGGAAATCAAATCGATTTCGGACAGTTGTAAAACTTATAAATCAAGACATAAATATTAAATTAATATTATATAACTTTTTCTTTTTACAGTATTTGGTTAGGTTACTTATTTACCGAGACACTACCGTGTCTCCAGATCTGTTATTTATTTGCTTGGTAGATACCTTAATTTGTATTCTCTATTCCTTATTATAATTATAAGAATTGATTCATTGTGCTTGTTGATAGGAAAAGTCTGAAAAGAAAAAAGGTATCGATTTAAAAGACTCTTACCTTTTCTTTTCAGAATTTTCCCTTCAATAAATCTGAAGATAAAATACAGCACAAAGAATCAATTCTCTTATAATAATAAAGATAAAAATTATTTGATACAGTTACTCAAAACAAAAAATCACTTGGTTTTAGTACTTGAAATCTTTAAAACTTTAAATAATCATCTAATAATGAAATATATTAAATTAAAAAATTTAAATAAAAAAATTATATATAAATATTTTAATAACACTATACTATTCAATTGTACGAATAAAAACAATTAAAAAACATGACGTTTCGGCTCTATATTTGAGCCCTCTTCAGATGTACACAATATTAACGCAATAAGCTTAAGTTATATCGAATAAGGAGATGGTCATGTTCGAAGAAAGTTGAGTATTTTCTCAAAGGAAACAAAAGAGCTCGTCAATCATTTTTCATAGTAACAGAATATTTTTCTGTGTAATGTTATCTTACTTACTTGTACACCACCGAATCCCATGGGACCGAGGAATTTTTCGCATTCTTTTGCAATATCCGGCCATTTCCATTCAAAAAGATGCACCATCCCATCGTGACCGGGCACATAGTGCGGATCTTTCTGAGCGGCTACTGTTGACAGTATCGCTAACGCGCACAGTAGTATTCGCATCATGCTCATTGATGACTGATGCAAAATATCGGTCTCGGAAATATATAACTGGTCGCTTGCTCGAAGATCAATATGTTTGCCGATTACAACTGCACGTGGCGTTTCCGCTTCTCTATACATTACATTGCGTCGACCAACCGCGCCGATAAAATATATTTATCGCACAAATACGATAAATACGTCTTATAAGTACTCTAATTAATTACGTGCTTCTAATTATGCATTTGTATTGATGAAGCATGAACAGCCAAAGAGACGTCAAGGTTACAGCTGTAATAACATTTATATAAACGAGCGTTATCTATTCGCTGCTGGTTAAAAAAACTGGTTTTACAGACAGGTACAAAATTAATAAATTAGAAAATTACTTAATAATGTAATTTAACAGAAAGAAGTTTTACAGATTCACAAGAGAAGGGAAATGTATGAAAATTAATAACTGCATGTAACTCGATATATATTTTTTTCATTTAAATTAATAAAGGAGGGTACAAATTTTTTCGAGGCTTTTTCGGGGATCGTTTTATTTGTATTTTTCTTCAACCGAAAATAATCATTATAATAATGCCAGACTTAAGAAACAATTTGGTACATTGAAATAAAATGAATAAAATCTTTATTCGCATCGTTATGAAATCACTATCAGTTATGTTGCCTCAATGATTTAGAAATTAATTCCAAATTGGATTAAATGCGAGTAATATTGCACAAAACGTTAATTAGATTATATTTTTTATTATACCATTTGTCATCTCGATATTGTTTCTTCACTCTAAGAGTCGCATGTCTGCCGTAAGCTATACATATATATATATATATATATATATATACACAATGTGTGTGTAAATATATATATATATATATGTATATGTAATAGGAGATGTAACTTTACTACTGTCGGTCCCAAGTCCAAATAAAAAGAAAGAGGTCATCTAGTCATTTATCATTGTTTTTTTTTTTAAATAAGAGAACTTTTTCGTTACCAATTATCAATAATATTACTTAATTAATTATTAGATTAACTAAGTAGTTACTAATTATCAATATATTACTTAGTCAAATTATTAGATTAATAAATCGAATCTAAACATACAAAATTATTCGTAAAGGGGATTAGTTTGAAAACAATAATTGATGTGTGTATTATGATATTTTCAAAAGTTTTCATATTTTTCATAAGATTATTAATCTTTTTGGAAGAAATATGCTAATGAGAAATATAATTTAATTAACGTTTTGTGGTGCTCTTATATTACTCGCATTTGATCCAATTTGGACTTAACTTCTAAATCATTGAGGCATAACTGACAATGATTTCATAACGACACGAATGAGGATTTTATTCATTTTATTTCAATGTACTAATTTTTCTTTAAGTCTGGCATTATTATAATGATTATTTTTGGTTTCTACGAAGAAAAATACATAAGAAAACATATAAATAAAACGATCCCCGAGTCGTCGGGTAGTTCTCGAAAATTTAAAACCCTCTTTTCTAATTAAATTCATAATAATACTAAAAATGTATCGAACATTTAGTTCTAAAAAAAATAAAGTTTTATATTTAAAAAAAAGATATCGTTATTCTCTACAAAAAATAATAATCGCCATTAAGAGCCGATATAAGTTAGAAGTATGTGAATTCAATTTAATGTAATAAAATTCAATAAATATTAATATAAACATTTCAACCCTATATTCGGGTCCTTATCAATATAGATAAAAATATTAAATCGCAATACATGAAGATGTCGTTCCAAATTATCAATTCTTGTTCATCTAAATGATAATTCAACTAAAAAATTTTTTAAAACAATATATGTAGATTATTATAATAGTCAAAAAATTTTAATAAAATTAAAAAACTCACGTGACTGTCAAGAATTAATTGAGTTAATAACAATAATGTACATAATTATTGTAAAGAGTTTCATTAAACTGCTCAGTAAACTATAAAGAATAATTGTATCAAGAATTAAAAATCAATTTATTGAATATTATGAAAATCGGAAATCAAATCAATACTCACATGAAAAATGTATAAATTATATGTAAGATGTTACTCGTTCAAGATTAAAGTACTTGTATATAATGATCAAAACACAAGAGCAATATAATAGAAACTTTGCACAATGTCAAAAAGAATAACTATAAACATTTTCAATTAAAAGAGAGAAAGAACATAAATTAAATAGAGAAGGATGAAAGCAACATAAATTATGAAAACAAATTAGAATATAACGGATTTAAATTTTGTGTGCCATTTTTAAGATTTATACCATGTTTCTGCATATTAATATGTATAATTTCTGAGATGAGTCTTTTATTCAAAGTTTCTTCTCTATCCAAGATATGTACAGAATTCCAATTGAAATCATGAGAATAATCTAAACGATGTTGCGTTATGACTGACTGTTGAGTAGTATTTCTATTAATATGATTTCTATGTTCCTTGATACGCGTTATCAAACTTCTACTAGTTTATCCTACGTAGGAAGAATCACAATCATTGCAATCGATCTTATATACAACGTCATTCTGAGAAAAGAAACTAATCTATCCTTTTGTACCTTGATAAACCTGTTAAGTTTATTAATGCCTTTGAAGGCTATATATATATGTATAAGGACCCGAATATAGGGTTGAAACGTTTATATTAATATTTATTGAATCTTATTACATTAAAATGAATTCACATACTTCTAACTTATGTCGGCTCTTAATGGCGATTATTATTTTTTGTATTGATTTATTCACGTGAGCCTTATAAATTATTCTGTATTCTTATTCTCTGATTTAAAAGAGAGAAAAGTAACGAAATTAGAAAACTTAAAAAAAATAATAGAGAAAGAAGAATATATACATGACTTTTATGACCTTTTTATTTGTTTTTAATTTTTTATTATTTCAAGAAACATATTTGTACTGTTATTATGTTAATGGTATATGTATAATTGCATTTACATATGTATAATTAGTAAATATTTTTAAAGGAAATTTAAAATACTGATTTTGGAGTTCTAAAAGTTCCACAATCATAAGATAAGTATTCTTTTTATGTTAAATTTTTTTCTACATTCAGAGAGATAAGTTTTTCCGATTATAAAAACATTTGTGTTTAAATTAAAGAAATTTGTGTAATGCTATACGGTTAAAGAAAAGTGTCTTCAAACGTGACGTTTTTACAAACAAAAATTGTAAAGATTGAGCTAATAAGAGTTAAATGCAGTTACCTGTGCGTAAATATAAAATTATAAAAATATATTCAAGTTTAAATTACATACGATATGAACATTTTGGTTCAGAGCCGTTTTCAGCGTTGATAATTACAATAAATTAAGTAGTTCTTTCTCCACAGCACATAAAAAGAATTTAATAGTTGATAAATTGAATGATTTAATTTGACTATTATAAGTGACTATTATAAGAATATTCATTTAAACAATATTTAACTCATCACTGTAGTGGATAAGAAATTTTATGTAATCATTACAAATTGTGGATAATATTAATCGTCAAAAACGAACAGCAAAAGAATTAACAGTCAAATATTAAAATATAAGCCAAAAGTTTATCCTGTACTTAACCAAGTACTGTAACATTGAATTGGGAAAAGCGAAAGGATAGTTGTGTACTGCTTATTCGCTTTGCAAAGAGAGAAGAATGTACGATTAGTGCAGACCAAATTTTATTTCTTTTGCAGATATAGAAACCGTAAAAGCTGATTTAGTACAAAATACTTGAATTAATTGACCAATACTGCATAATTTACTAACAATAAAATAACTTGACGATGCGTTCTGAAGCCGTCTGAAGCGTTCCAAAACCGTCTAATAAGTACTCACTGTTTTTTTTTATATTGACGCTTGCTACGAAGAGTACGATGTTTCATTTTTCTTACGACAAACAGTATATTATTTACATGATTCGGCGAAAAGAAGCACGTTTCAATTTAATTAACGAATATTATCACGTATCGGTTATCGCTACGAAAACTAATACGTTTGAGCGTTTAGTCACATTTCGTAACGTTCAAGGTAACGCAGCTACATTTTTGAGGTAATGATAACGATTTTACCAGTTACTTTTATCGTTACTTTATTTTTAGCCACGTAAAAGTTTTAGTCGTAACTAGAGAGCTACAGAAAACAGATTAATTAGCGATAGAAAACAGAGATTAATTAGCGATTAATTAAAAGAATAGGTCTGATTGACTCTCTTAATCACGTAATCACATCTTTTTTCACATTGTATTCACAGTTCACTTATAGACCACGTTCCGTTTCTCGCATTATGCGCATAATGTATCATTTTTTTAAGTTTCACTTGTTAGTGCTAATTTAGTCGGCTGCGTCTTTTGATCGTCAATCAAATTTTAAAATTGGATGCATATGTGTTGACTATATTTTTGTATGTATGACTACAACTTATGTATATAATATTTTTAATTAGGGTAAAAAAAATGTTTAATTTAAAACATGCTTAATCGATGTTTTCAATATTGTTACGCCCGCGTGACCGATCTGCGAGCCCGAGCAAGCAAGTGCTTCCGCAACACGGAAATCAAGACACAGAATTTGCCGGAAACACAGTACACTTTATTAACAATAGTCAAGGAAAAGCAGAAGCTGACGGAACACATCCGATCGAAGCGACGCGCGACTGAAACAAATTCAGTTAATCCCAAACTTATTTATTAAGGCAGACGACGGCTCGTCGTTTCAGGTCCTTCCTTTGGTCTTTTTGAAAACGACACCAACACGAGTGTCGGCATAGAGTGGGCATAACAATATATTTTTAAATATATTTTTTTTCCATTTCCATTTTAAAACGTATTTGAAGCATCAAAAATATATTTAAAAAGAAACACATAATGTTTCATTTAAAGAAAAAACACATTAGTCTTTGTGAATCATGTTTTAAATCAACAAATAACAATTACATTAAAATAAATGACAAATAAAACATTGGTAATTTTTAGGCTTGTCTTGATTATTGAATCATCTTAATATTATTACGATGAAATGTTACATGAAACATTTTGTCACCTGAATAACTCGTTTGTTTTTAACTATAGAAGCAAAAGTATTGAAAAAGTTGCTTGGTTTCGAGGGGCACATAATGTGATGTCAATAATTGTTTTGTAGGTGGAGGCGTAAAGGATAGGCATAGGTCAAATCTGTTTTTTTTAAATGGAATGACGTTTTTTTATTTATATTCTGATAGAGCATTTTAAGATGAATACAGTGACCTATAATTGAAGGTTACGCAAGGTCAATAATGGAAAATAATTGAATGGAAAATAAATTGTTTCAAGGCACTCTTTGAATAATTTCGTGTCTTCTCTGCATGTTGGTATACTGCTAATTCAAGTGTATCATGGTATGTAAATAAACATTGAATCGCACATAGCATTATCTATATTTATCTATCTTTATCTGCTTCCGTCTATTTTTATCTGATCAGTTTAAATTTATCTATCGATCAAAGTGCGTGTCTTGCGAAATACGTTGTACGAAAGCGGAAAAAGTCGATTTTCATCTATAGTGATCTATATATTTCGCAATATATATATCTTTCTAATATAAAAATGTCGAGGATATAATAGATTTTAATAAATATATAATAGATTTTAATAAATAAAGAGAGATTAAAGTTCTCTAATTACAGAAATTCTATTTCTCTCGCTTGAGTAATTGATATGATAAGGATTCTCTGAGTAACTTTAAGATTATTATGCAAATATAAAATGATATCTTTATTAAGTAATTATTCTCAAATGTGAACAAATAGTAGAC
Source organism: Cyphomyrmex costatus (assembly GCF_001594065.2). Classification (NCBI taxonomy): domain Eukaryota; kingdom Metazoa; phylum Arthropoda; class Insecta; order Hymenoptera; family Formicidae; genus Cyphomyrmex; species Cyphomyrmex costatus. Next base: position 1,419,373 of record NW_017274955.1, on the reverse strand, counting down.
AATCAAATACAATGTTGATTTTGTCAAAATTCGTATTTAGGGATGCCAACTTCACAAACCTGTATTTTTTTTAAGTTTAATTTAAAATGTTTTATTATACATAAAACTGCAAATTAATTACATAGATAAAATGTTGCGTTTATAACGAGCTTATCGATTTGCATCTGTGTTCTACAGTTTTTCCTGCAATCATATAAAAAATTCAGATAATACTGTGTCTGTTATCTTTCTCTTTATCGCTTTTTATTGTACTAACCTGAATATGAAGGGCAAGCACACCTTCCGGCTCGTTTGATAAAATCTTTATCGTAGCGGTACCATCATCACCAACTTTTACCGATTTTCCGCTGCACTTGCCACGACCGTTGATGACTTCTCCAGTTATGACATCGCAGTATGTTCCTGCAGGCAATCCGGTTTGCAACTTTTCGCGTAGATCGCCTTCAATGTTAAAGGCAACGAAACCTTTGGCACCGCGAGAGAAAGCGATCTGATTCTTCCCATTGCTCCACCAATTCTGTATCTTCTCACCATTCACCAGATTGCGAAATTGGACCATGTGATAAATTTCTGGCCATCTGTGTTCGCAGACCCAACCGTTGCCGCATCTACCGTTGATGATCTTTCGTGAAATGATGCTGCCATCTGAATTTGCTGGTGGTCCTTGACTGGGATCAGTAAAGTTGAAGGAACTCATGATTCGAACATGGCCGTAGGGATAGGCAAGCATAAAGGCTACTGCCATCTGTATAAATAATAAGGAGTAGAGAGAAAGAGGAGAAAAAGAGAGAGAGAGAGAGAGAGAGAGAGAGAGAGAGAGAGAGAGAGAGAAACAGACAGAGAGTATCCTCTAATACAGTAACTAATCTTATATATTTATGATATATATTGTTAAAAAAATATATATACATAAAAAATTCACCTTGTACGGTTTCGGGTCCTTATATGTCAAAATAGTAGCTCCACCTGCACCGTGACCTCTCTGGTTATCATGATTGTCAATCATAGTTAAAGCATCGCTGGAAGGTATTAATCTCCAAGTGTTCGCGTCATTAAAAGTTTTCAGTTTCGCTAAACTGTCTTGACCACGGAACATATTACCCAAGGTGATACCAAACTGAAATTCAATGACATTTGCAAAGTCATTGTACTCGAATTTACTGACGGCCTCACCACCGAGATCGATGACTTCTTGATAGATGTAACAGTCTGCGTTTCGCGGAAATCCATTCTTAGGAGATAATTTCTTAATTTTTTTGTAAATAGCTTTAAGATCATTTGGCCACATGTGTTTGGCGGCATCAATGCTGCAAAAAAGGATAAAATATTATAAAAATGGTAAAATACTATAGATATATCGATATAAATGATAACGCAGTCACACAATCGATAAAATGAGACGCAATGGAGCGATTTGAACATTGAATTTTTAGAGTATTAAAATATATAAGAATGTTATGGACTAATCTCTGGATCTAAAAAACTAGAATTGCATCAAGAAACGCGAATTTTTCTCTGCATTTTGCTATTCTTACTGCAAATGTCTTGTTATAAATGACCGCTAATTCCGCGTATCTTTTATTTCGCATGTGGCACGCAGGCGGGATCGGTAGCTAAACACGGCTCCGGTCAGGGGTTCAACATCCCAAACAGTTATTTCCGCGCCGAATTATGAGCGTCGGCAAGAGGTTGGCTCGTTAATTAATTAACGCTATTCGGTCAATTAAGATTTTTACCGTTTGATTGTAGATACCGCCGACTCCATTGAATTTAATCGCACATTTACGGTAATCACCTCTGCATTTGCCAAGGCACTTGCGATACAACACACGGTGGCTGACGCGCCACAAAGGTCAGAGTTCATTGCAACCCGCGGAAAATGATGCGACTGTGTATAGGTAGCGTTATTTATTTCCATTTATTCATTCCATAATTTACTTGTGGATAACACGCGACAAGGAACATTATTTTATTGTACTTATTAGCTGTTGCGTGGACTCTGTATTAATTGACCGGTTTATTTAGGACACTTGGACTATGTATTTATAACATTACATATTTATAATTACTTTTATATAATGGATAAAATTTTATTAACTATGCTATCATAAAATAAAGTTACTGCTATAATTATGAAAAATACACATAATTTCATTAAAAGAATAAAAAGAAAAAGAGGACATGTACCATATATAGAAGAAAGATAACATTGACGTTATGATTCTCATAAAGAAACAAGATTATAGCCTTTTTGTTTTTACTATATATACTACAGTATACATACAGTATTATTTCAAACAATATAAAATTATCATACGTGCACTCACGATAATTTCATCGTGTTGACACATTTATAAACTCACGCGAGCGAATGTATATGAAAAAAAAAAGAAATTATGTTGTCTCAAGCAAAATTATTGTACTGTTATATATGAAAGAAAAACTTTATTATCGTAAATTGCTCCATTTTAATACTTACTTTGTTGGTAAAATAGAGAAATCTTCTATAAATAAATTTGATAATTTTAAAAACTACACGAGATTGTGTGCTGCTAAAGTATTATAATTATAGAAAACAATCTTAAAGGAAGTTGCAACGAAATCGTCATCCTAATGCCTTAATGAAGAAAAAAAATCGATTTTATTGTTATGACATATTATAGTATGACATATTATAAATCATATTGCAGCAAAATTATTCTTAACTTATCACAAGTGTTCCTGCTATCTGTATAATAATTAACGAAACGGCAGAGTACGAACGTATATATTTGTTGCAATATATATTGTGCCATTCGATTTCCTTTTCCGTGCGAGCACTGTAACTTTGACATACTTATGCGGCTGTCACGATTTCTTAATATACGCCATCAACGCCACATTCTTTTACCCAAAGTATACGCAAAACATTCGCGATCCGCAAACGTGATGCGTAGCGCAGTCTCCAGGACGGCAGCGCACCCCGTTATCATTCCCGACGCGTATATCGCTCTTTCGCTTGTAAAGCCACCGGTTCGGTACGAGATGGTACGATTTCGCTGCGGGTTACAATTACGAGCGAGGCGCGTAATTAAAAGCTGATGTCCCTCATTTATTAATGCTACCAGACGAGCCGGCCTCTGTCAGTATCGCGCGGCACCGCTCGTCCGGTTTAATGTTAAACATCATCAGTCTTCGGTACATCCTTGATGTAAGAAAGAGAACGAGGAAGAGAGAAAGAGACGAGGGGAAGGCTATATAGAGTGCATATCGCCAGTTTACACGTCAGATTTTATATCTCATTCGTACATTTTGCGTGGAATGTACATCGACTGTGCGTTGATGTTGTATACGCAAAGATTATTTATTGGTGAAATGCGATCGTTTATTGCAAATGATTTAATTTTTTGTTCTTTTTGCTTAATTAAGTTCAATAATAGAAATTATGAACGACACAGAAGAATTCGTTCTCAATATCCCAAATAATGCTGCAATTAGTCCTTAACTTTTTTAATATTAAACTCTTAATATGTTCTAAGAATTTTTATTTTGCATAAACAGACTCTATCTTTATTTTCTTATATATTTTTGATAAAAAATATTATACGGTGAGAATAGATTAATTGAAAATAATTACCGTATGCCAGCGACTCCAAGATCTATGAGCTCGTTAAGAAATTGAACTATTTTGGTTAGGACATGCACTTTGCTCTGATTAAGATCATGAAGACCAGACAGCTCGCAGTTGCGAACCTCGGTAGCATTGTTATAATTCTGGATAGTACATACTGGATGGTTGAAGTCCTTAGAACTGTACGGAACTGCTGGATAACGAAGCTTATCTGGCTGTGCTGACGTACCACCGGTACCGTACGCGGGTTTTACATTTGATGTCATGTGATTAATAACCGCGTCGACGTATATTCGCACACCAGCCTTGTTACATCTTTGTACCATATTCTTAAACTCGGATTTGTTTCCAGATCGACTGATAATTTTATAAGAAATTGGCTGATATCTTTCAAACCATGGTCTACCACTTAGTACAAGATTTTCATTTATGGGAGAAACCTACGGAAGTACAAGAATCTATTTTGCCATTAATATAAAGGTAACGATTACAATAAAAGCAATTCGATTCTTCGATGAGTAATTAATTTGTTCTATATTAAAGAAAATTCTTTACGCTCAACTCTTATTATTAGTCCGGAGTTTTCTTGTAGTGATTTATTTTTAATCAATTTCGTATTATATATTTTTTTTATATATAACGCATTTAGTGCTATACAAAACTGACTCTACTTGTGCTTTGTATATTGTTATTTTGTTGCATAATGTTTATATAAAGTTAATTTGCAAAAACAAATTAACAAATTTATTCTTTAATATAATAACAAAGTATTATAAATGTATACAATAGTATTGTTTTTTTTATTCTTTAATGCAGCACTGTAATTTACTTATTCCAATTAACTTGTAACAGAGTTAAATAAATTAGTTTTTTCTTGATCTTGTTAAATAACAGTTAGTAAGCTACAAAATTAATTTAATTATATTAAGAGTAATATAAACTAATAACTATATAGGTTTATGTTCTTAAATACTCAGTTTTTGTTAATAATAAATGCAATTTTTTCATTTAAAATAAAGTCGGTTAGAAAATTGATTAAATGTGTCAAAAATTTAAATGGGAAATTTTAAATAGGATGTCTAGAGTTTTACCAGATTTAGAGATTAAATAGTTAATATAAATTATAAATAAATTAGTTTAGTATAATAAGTTAAAAAGTAAATCAGACTATGTTAGAGTGTAAATATAAGTAAATGTTATCGTAAAAAAGCGGAAACCTTGTAATCGGAATAAAAATTAATAAAGATTATACATATACGATATATTAGTAATATTTTATATATGTATATAACGAAGATATTATATATATATATATGAGCATTACTTATTATACTATATAAGCGTATTGTACATACTTGTACACCACCGTAGCCCATCGGGCCGAGAAAATCTTCACATTCTTTGGCAATGTCATTGAATTTCCACTCGAATAGGTGAACCATGGTAGTTCTATTACCGACATAATGCGGATTTTTATGGGCAATTGCAAATGCCAACAAAGATATAAAATTGAGGCTGAAAAGAAACATCGTGATGTTAAGCTTGAAAACTGACAACAATTGTTTGAGTTTTCCCGATATAACTGGACAATTTATAGAAAACTTGTGTCGCTGATACGTAATGATTAATGAAATTATTAAAAAAATACAATATACTCATGATAAGTGTCACTAGTATTAATAGAGCAAACTGATAATCGTTATATGCATTATGTACTTCATTTGTCATTCTTTCTGAAGCACTGACATTAATTGTTGATGTGCAAGATGATTTCATCACATGTGGTAACCTTATTATGGTTCAAAATATACGAGTATGATTATGGAAATAATTGTTACATCGCAAATAGACTGTACATACAAATTATTGAGAAATTATTGAGAAATTGAAAAAAAAAACAGCACTTACAGAATAAGTTACATAAGTTTACTTTTACATATGTATGTCCTTTTGTATATAGGGTATCCCAAAATTTGCCACAGCAAAAAGAACCACAACAAAAAATTCTAAATAAATAAATTAAATAAGTATTTGTCATTTGTCATCTGAAGTTGTAGCTTTTGAAACTAAAGATTAAAGATTACATTACAGTTAGAGAGACTGTCTGTAAACTATTGCTCACGCAACGCGCGAGTATTAGTGATCGCATCCTTCACACGCTCCACAGACATTAATCAAATTTGTGAGTGAGTTAATTCATAATTTTGTTTATTACAGTTTGTACCTTTATGATAAATATTTTAATGAAAAAATAAATTACAATATACTCATTTATATCAATAAAAAGCAAATTTTTATACTGAGCGGTAGTTAAGGATGTTATTTGTTCTTTATCATCTTTATCAAAACTTACATTTAAAAATAAATGTATAGATGATTTTTTTTATAGTTGTATTTATATACATATATAGCATGAACTATTTAAAATATCAAATTAATAGTCCGATGTAGAATGATTATTATGTTTTCATAATCAAATTCAAATATAATATTTTTTTCTTATTGCTCTTGCAATTGGTGTATTTTGGTGTAATCAAACTTTTTTAAAAGGACATTAACACCGACGGGACAGCCTCGATGGCAGATGGCACGATTGATAGATCGGTACGGACTAAATCTCGCGATATCTTACGTCATAAACGTAGCCGGGATGCTGGAAGGATAATTATTTGTGATGCGCCTGCCATCTGACGCTCATAACGAGTCGAGTCGATCGTTGGGGGGAGAACAAGGTCGGCAAAGGCACGGGTGCGAAATGTCATGATAATATTCATCGATCTCTTTGGCGCGTAACACCTCTCGCTATTTATTTGGGATGATTTGTCTGCGATTTATCACCACGTTGACCGCTCAGCATTTCCCGCACGAGATACGATAGTGCGAATGGAATAACGTAATCCAGGTGTTGAACGTGCGCGAGATTCGTATTTACGCAAAAAAGAGAAGGAAAAAATTATCAACGTCAAAGTAAAACGCACACGCGTTGATACTACCTTTTGTATTTCTAAGAACTGAATTACCTTTTCCTACCATCTGGTCGCATCTATTATGATTTCCCGCAGGCGCTTTAAAGTCATGAGATAAAATGAAGAACTCCATTCTTGACATCGTATTTTTCTTTATTTATAGTTGGACTGATTTGGCTACGGCATATCACAGTAAATAGATCGAACTTTTAAGTAGAGTTATACCGATCGCCAGCGAATTAACGGTTTGAACTTTATACAATTCCATACGACGGTCCGTCTTTCTTCCTTTCTGTTACAGTTTTACCTTCAAACGGAAGAAATATTAGCAGTGCGCTTCTTATATAAACTATGCGTTCAGAAGGAAGGATATGTATAAAATCAGACGCATAAATATTACTTAATTATGTTGTAAAGAAAACTTAAACTAAAGTTACCACAATATGTTATCAATATTAAATTGAAAAATGTATTCTTATGTGTATTTTCTCGCAAAATAAGAATAGATGGAAGACTAACGCGGATACTAGTATAACATTGAATTGATTAAAATACGCAGTAGCCAGATGAATAATCGCAGAACAGCCATTGAATTAACACGTTTACTATCACTATGTTTTCTATCTTTTCATTTTATATTTTTGGAACATTTCGCCAGGAACATTTCGTCATAATTCTCTTAAAAAGTGATTTTAGTGAGGCGAGTTGTATAAAACTTTGGGCGCTTATACTTTGAGCGCTTAAAAATAGAGACACAAGCGCAAAGACGCGCCTGCGCGTCGGTGACAGTGAACATGTTAATTACTTTTAATTGAAGCTATTTTAAATGAGAAGAAGGTATATCAGTACGAGATATATATGCCATATACTTTATCCATTTAGGTTTAGCTCGATCGCATTATCGATTAACATTGTGATAAGGAGTTCGCGCCATTTAGGCTGCTCAACGATATATATATATATATTTTTTTTTGTACATACATCTTACGTATAAAACAATAGAAATGTCGCTGCACACAACAGACAACGGTACATAAACAAGTAAACATATTCACATTTATGAACTTATCTTTGATACATCTATGCAAATAAGCTGCACATGCGACAGTAATAAAAACATTACCAGAGGCGACAGCTGCATTTTAGTTTTGCGCTCAATTGTTCACGTTTTGATCTATGCGTTAAGCTCTGCTTAAAAATTAAACTGCTTTCTGTAATCTCTACCGGACTGATATCTAACGTTACGTTAAGAGCAGGCATACGTGTTTAAACTTTAGTGCATGTTTTTTTATCTATAACGGACTGAACATATAACTTATTTTGTAGCTGCATGCATCAATTATTATAGTTAAAAGCTACGGTAATAATTAATATTCGTTTCAGCAAAATTTATCTGGCGAGTATTCAGACTTCTTTTACTACCTGAACCCATGGCTTCGCTGTGATTTTTGGTTGTCTGATAATTGACAGTGCAACCGAATGAAGAAATGAATGTGTCTTGCATTGAGTGTAATAATGTCCAGGCAAGCATTTATGGCAAAATATCGGCTCTCTAGTCATCTACTGTCGAATAGCCGCTATTATTCAGAAACATATGTAGAATATATATTCCGTGTCTCTCTTGGCTATAATATAAGATCTATTTTTAACAAACGTATATAGTATCTCTCTGAAATTGTTACTATAACCACATTATGTTTCGTACAGTGAAAAGTTCGTTCGATATAAGTCAATATTTTTGACAATGCAACTTCGTTGATTAATAATGGAAATAGTTCTATGTGGTGAGAAGTAAAGATGATGAAAAGTATGAAGTTTATGGCTTAGATAATTTTTATGATAAATTAAGAACTAAAAAAAAATGATAGTTGCTCGAGATAAATTATGTGGGCTAATAATTATAACAATTCAAATAATAAATATTACGTATTATATATACAGGAAATTGTATCTTTAAATTGAACTTATTTAATTAATTCTCATGTTAATTATCTGTCTGCAATAGTGTATTTATTAGACTGAACGGTATAAATCTGTCGAACGATAGAGAAAGCATGATAAACGAAGCGACAGATGCATTTCTGTTTACATGCACATATTTACGTTTAACAAATACATATTTCTCTTGCAACAATAACATGAGTACGATTGTCTTCTTCCACGATCATGGACAATCAAGCCTAACGGAATCCTCTGATTTATTATATCTAAAAGTGGCGACGCGCATATCGAGATTACCGGAGATTGCAGCGGCGCAAAGACGTACCGTTAAAGCTTCACTTGGGTCGTGGAGAAGAAGCTGATTACATGCACCAGTTGATAATTCTGACGCGCGCATTACTTCGACGCGTCGACATTAAAACGTTAAAGGGAACGCCGATGCTCTCTTAAGACATTAAGTAACCCCGGAATATGCGGAGCGCTGTAATGCGTCTTAATGCATTACGGTCTCGTATTCGCGGTACCTTTCAACATGGATGGATAAGTCGTAGAGCCGTATAGCTGCGAGGTCGCTTGAGACATCCAGACGGAAGCGACGAGGCGAATCAACGGAATTTAGAATATGTGTGTTTTGTATAGCCAGACTAGATTCGCGCGATCTTCGTGCCTCAGCACTATCCTAATGTAAAGTCCACTGACTCCGTCGAGCGGTCGGATTCCCGGCTGCTCTTGGTGCAGCTGCGGTTGCTGCTGCTGCTGTTGCTGTTGCGATTCCCCAGGCTGTGGCGACTGCGGCAGCTTCTCCTTCCGGCGCTCTGTCTTTTGATCTTCCTGCACTGTTATCTTCATCTTTTGCTGTTGCACAAGTGACTCCTGACGCGATACCTCCGCTTTCTCACCTTGCTTGCGCAGTTTCGCTCGCTCGTTCTTATCCAGCGGTTCTTGCAGTTGTTTGCGTTTCTGTTGTAACTCCGGCTGTTCGTCTGCCTTTTGCAGTTGGGACTGCTTATCGTCAACTTTTTTCTGTTGCTGCACACGCTGTTCAGCTTTCGGCGAACGTTTCACTTCTTCTTTCTTCAGCTGCTCTGGTTCTTTTTTCAACCGTATAATTTCCTCTTTGTCTTTTTCTAGTTTCGTTTGTGTTTCGTGTTCCATCCTCTGTTGCAACGGTTTTTCTTCTTGTTCTAGTTTTCGCTGCAACGTTTCTTCATCTCGCTCAAACTTGCGCCGTAGTTGCTCTTCCAGTTCCAGTTTACGCTGCAATAGCTGTTGTTCTTGCTGAAGCTTCCGTTGTTCCCGGTCCTTTTCTATCTTCTGACGAACTTGCTGCTGTAGATGACCCGGTTCTTTTTGTTGTGACTGCACTTCCTCCTGTTTCTGTTGTTCCTGTGGTTGACGCTGTGGTTGAGGTGCTTCTTGTTCCACATGAATCTGAACTTGAGATTCTTGCTCCTGCTGCTGCCGCTGCTGTTGTTGTTGTTGCGGACGCTGTTTTTCTTTCTGTTCCCTTTCTTGTGGAATAACATCGTCTGTAGGCGCCGCTCCTTCGTCGGGGCCACAAATATCCTCGGTTCGTCGAGGTTCGTCCGAAACGGCCGCGATCAGTGCGGCCGTGGCCTGAGGTTAGTTGCTACCAGAATTTTGTTTCTGATCCGATCCGGCGTCGGAGCCGCTCGAGCTCAAGGTCGTGATGCTGCCATACGGATCCAGCGACGACTGGACCGACATGCTGCGACCCTGTCTCCTCACTCTATGGGGAGAGAATTTTCTGGGGTCGACACTGGTTGGGTCTGCCTGCAACAAATTCTTTCATAAAGAAACTGATGGCACTGTCGCAAGAAATTGCGTGTGAAACACGTTTCATAATGCTAATTATATCAATAGTATTTTTTGCATTTCAAAATAAAGTATATGAAAAAGCAACGCGCACCTGATAAGCTAATGCATTCATAATAATTTCCGGTGGTACTAATCCCAAAGGATTTACTTCTTGCATCAATACGGTGGCTGGAATTTTGTGAAATTGGATGTACTCGATGAAGTTACCAATTACATCTTTTAACGGTGTATTTTGATTGTTGTCGCAATACTTTTTACTCCACATTAATGCAGCCTGTAAATGAGAAGTTAATTTAAAAAAACATTATGCAGAAAAATGTTGGATAATTGTTAATATAATATTAATATGTCAAGCATACTTGAAATTTTGTAAATTCATCTGCACGTAATTCTTCTCTGGCAAGAATCAAACGGACAACGTGTTGCGGTAGTAATGTAAACGATCCTAAATTCAATACTTCGTTGCCGTGCTCATCGACGAACTCTAGTACCTTCGCAAAGAGTTTAGAGAGAAAATATTAATTTTGAATTAATTAGTTACAAAATTAACTACAATGGTATGTATGCACATGCACATATATAATACACATTAATTCACGTAGTTAAGCATTAAAAGATCCAGGCTCGACCGTTACGACTAGGACTTCCTATTTGTTGAGTTCCAAATGTACAGTCCAATAAGATTCTTATAAAATTAAGCATTAAAGACATACTGTATCGAAAACTTTTATAGTTATTTACCTTCTGAACTAAGGATTTTGTGCATTTATACTGAATATAACGCTCCGCTGATGCTAATAAAGCGCAAACCGTATCAACGGTTATACAACATTGAACAAAGCCTGCGCAGGCTCGCCTAAGCTCATCCAATCCGTAATAATCGGCGGCGTTCATTACCCCTAACATAAAGACATAAATTATTATCAATCGGAATTGAATCATTCATTAGATTCCATAAAACATTTGATATGTATGTGTCTTATTCAGTACAAGGATTTATCTTATGAACTTCTACTTTATGTATGCTCAACTCACGAATGTCGGATAAGATATAATGACAGGAAATATACTCGTCGTAATGATTAATCCATGCAGCAAATAGACATTCTAATTGGCTTGTTAGAGATACTATATAATTAATTGATTACCAAGCAAGGTCCTAGGCTGCAATGTCACACATCCCGTATGAATATACTCAATCAGCTGCCGGAAGACATCGGGCTCGAATTCCTCGATAATCAGCGTATGATGCTGATGTGATTGCGGCTACGATACAAAAGTAAAATACAAACACCTAAACGAAGAAATGGGGATATTCAGATTCAAGCTTAAATCGAATACCCGTGCTAAGCGACTTGCATGGGAATCCGTAAAGACTAGCGCAATAGTAAATCAAATTCACTAATTATGAAGTAAGAGAGATGATACGTTAGATAAGAGATACATCGGCATTATAATATTTTTAATTGAGTGCAAAATTTTAGCTATTGTGCATCTAACATATTAAAAGAATAAATACTAATATATTGCCTGACTAATAACCCAGCGAACATATTCAATTCAAGTATACTATGTCTATTAATATTTTTTAAATAAATATACATTTTTACGTTTTTACTGAAAACATCTTATTATAATATATTTTAAGGTGCACACTGAAATTTACATTAATATCAGTAATCGCAACTTGTTCGCTTGGCTGTGAGTTACCATTATGTAAGTCAGTATGACTGCGCTTACACACAGCACCTTAATCGGGTTTGATAATATCCATAGTTATGAAATTGATCAATCATCCTATTCCACTAAAGAATCGAATGATTCCACACACGCTCGCTCGCTCTCTCTCTCTCACTTACACACATAACTATGGATATTAATCAGATTAAAACCTGATCTACAATTGCGTAAACGTAAGTAATCGTAGTTGTAAGAATTTACCAATCAAAATCGGATATTCTCCTCGTATTCAATTGTAGTCAATTTTTGCAACTAATATCACTTTTACAGCTATATTTACGCAATCGTCTTCAGGCTTGTGAGTGCCGTGTAAACATAATCAATGACAGCTGAAATGGTGAATACTGTAATCGTGCCAGTCTACAGCTATAATGGATTTGGCGACTACGAGAGTACAATTGAATCGATCATGCAGTAGTCCAAATATAGAATTAGCGCACAATCCAGTCCATAATCGCATGAATTAATTACGTATTTGCACACGTGTCTGGAGAATCGTCTATCTCTCGTCGACGCGCAAAAGAACAAGAAAGAGCGTTTGTTCAAGTAAAAACGTCAAGGCAGCGGAAAAAACATGGATTTATGTCAATACACAAATTTCAAGTGGTCTCCTACGACAGCTCCTCTAAATGATTTCGTGAGGCAAAGTTCATGATCATAGTGCAGTGAGCAGAAAGTTAGCGAAGAGAAAAAAAGGAGTACTCAATTAGAATATTAGAAATATAGGGAGAGAAAGGGGGGGGGGGGCCAGATATGGGATGGAAACGATTTTGATCTGTATGTAAAATTGTACGTAAAAGTGACGTTCAAAGTACCTCTTGGATGGGGGCCAGTTGCTGCGTGAACCCTGACCGCTACACGACACATACAAACGCACACTTACTATTTCTATCCTGATAAAAGCGGAATATTCATTTCAGCGACGGCCACGATAAATATGCAACGTGTCCCAAAAGAGAAATGAAGAGATTGTCGCTTCAACATCGTATTTGTATTTAGGTTAACTAAAATGCATGTAACTTTTTATTCTATATTATAATTAGCAGACACTAACGGAAAATCTAATTCCGCATATATACAAGTAAATTAAAATTGCTAAAAGTAAGATTAACACGAGCGATCGTTGGGTTTTGCATATCGAACGTGTTCGCCTCTTAGTCTGAGAAATTGTTTATATCTATTTTATATATGAGCTATTTACATAATGCTTACTATCTTTTTCTGTATATTGATATGTATATACACGCATATATTGATTTTGTCACAAAGGAAAATTGGAAAAGGAGCTGGTTGTCAGAATTAGACAAAAAGATTTGATATATCTTCCTCATTAAGCGACCTACATTGTAAATATTGCGCTGTACTTATGTTTTTCATTGGTCAATGCGAGTTAGTTAGTTAGTTAGTGATAAATTGCGTATTAACTTTCATGTCAAGTACCTGTTGCGCGGCGTTCTGCAAATTTAACAGCGGCTCGGAGCTGCGCTTGAGAAAGAGCCGAATCTTGTTTTCTCGTGCCGGCGGTTCTTTTTTGCGCTGCGGGCTCGGAGTTTGGTATAGCATTTTATGAAAGACTCTGTAAAAATTTGGAAAAAAGAAAAAGATGAAAACCTTCGTGTTGCTTGTTTGTTCCATACATATTAACATGAAGATGTTTTCTATACAAACCTGCTTCTAGCCGCGAGCACAGCTTTCACGGCGCAAACTGGCTCCCTGGTGTCACCGACGAGAAATGTCACGTCGCAGAGCTCTGGCATACTCGCCAAAAACTTCATGTCTTCGGCTAAGCCGGTTTTATTCTCGAAAGTCGAGTAATCATCCTCGTCGGTCATCCCAGATCCTGAAGCCTCCGGCATCGGGCCCATGTCTTCCTGCTGTTTATTTCATGTAGAATGAGGATAGAATTGTTGTAATTCTACTTCTTGCCTTATTTATAATTTTTATTTTAATTCGGTTTATAATAAATGTGAAGACCAACATGATATGTATTAACGTGTGCAATATTATTTACATTTATTTATTTGTTATAAAACCGACGTAAAAAAAATTGCTCAATAATTATTATGTACACAAGTATATAGTGCGCAGGCTTAGATAAAAATATCATGGCCTTTTAATATACGCAGCAGGGGATTGTATAAAGAAAAAACGTGACTTTCATCCGTAAACTATTATTTAAAAAATAATCTTTGCTACTCCCTTCCTTTTTTCTCTCGTTATGAGATAATTCATCGTACCAACACTTTTATGCTAAATACGTGCACTATCAACAACTCAATATAAACACTTCTTTTAGAAATTTTGCCTATATTGTAGAGTGCAGGCGTTTTATCGAGAAGAAAAATCTGTTAGTTCTCTTGTCGACAAAGCGTTCCTACACTATAATGAAAGGATGTACTTTTCCTTACAACGGATCGCACTATCTACAATGTAATTAACTTACTTGCTAAATGAAAAATTCGTTATCAAGTTTAAAAAAGTAATGCGGATATGCTTTAATTTCATTAATCAAGCCTGTCAATAATGCTTCGTACTTAATTGTTGCTGTCCATTGTCGTTATACATTTCAAATAATCGGGACAAATAATGACATACATAACACACACGCGTGTATAAAAAGAATTATTCAAATCCTGTAACCTTTTTCAATTTCTTCTTCATAATAAATATAGAATTTATTGTATTTTAGAATTAAATTGTTTAATATATTTTCTTCGTTTTGTTCTAAAAAATAAAAATAAAGCAATTTACGATATTATTCAAAGAAATATTAATTTATTTTACAAAAAAGACCGTACTTTTTAATAATTTAATAATGAATTACTAATCATATTTTGCGCTTTTTTTAAATTTTATTAAATCTGTAATATAATTTTTAACAATATTATGTTTTAAGTATTATGTTCTAACAATATAAAACTACTTATCTTGTTCTTCTCGTTTTTAATAATTGCTAAATTATTTCATTTTGTTGTAAACAATTAAAGGCTGTAAATAATTACGTACAAGCGGATACCATCATATACAGAGAACAAAAAGAAGAGGACAGAACGACGATTGTTGAGAGAAAATAAGTAAGAAAGTGCCTCAAAATATGAAATGAAGTGTTACCTGTTGCTTTGATCCCGGAGCCTCTTCGCTTGCCGGGCTGCTTTGGCCCCGAAAAAACACTTTTAACTCTCTTCTTGAATATTGTCGAAGAAATCAATTGATGTTGGCTAAATCGAATGCGTAAGAGAAGAACGAAAAATTATTTGTTAACGTATTAATCGTGAAACACGTATTCGCAAAGTCAATAAAAACTAAATTATTAAGATCATATTACGTTCTCTCTCTTATTAACGTATACGTAATACATTAAGCACACAGTAACATAATTTGACACAAATTAGGAATATAATCGCAAATACACAGCTTTTACTTTGAAAATGTAAATGGTTATATTTGACAGCGTGAAGTAAAAATTAATACAAAATTGCAGGCGAAATTTATCGAACACTGCGATCGATGTACCTAGAGGTATCGAGCTCAGGATAGAAACCGACGTCGCGGATTGATCGCGGTGGTTTCCAGCACGCGTTTCCAACAAAGCTGTCTGGAATGAACACCGCCCCTTTCGCCGCGGAAGAGACGAGGGATGATCTTGCCGCAGAGAACGACGCGCGTGAACGTCTCAGTTCTGGCTGCTGTCTTCGTGAAAACTCGAGGGATTCCGTACGCGCTGGAGGTTGCTTTCGTGAATGGATACACAATCGGAGGGAGCACAGGGCGAAGTCTCTGGACGAGCAAAGAGCTGGACAGATGCAGAGCTTCCTGTCGACGAGGCGTCGAAAAGGCGTCGTGGCGCCTGCGTCATGTGGAACATCGACGCCGCCCGTTTCTACGCCGGCTCGACCCGGAGGACCTTCTCTCTATCGGACGGGATAATTTCAAGCGAGACAGATATCCTTGGTCGAACGATTGATTAAATATCGCTTGAAAGTATATTCAGTTTCGAGATCTTGCGTCACAGAATTTGCACTTTCGCTATAATGTCATTGTTCTTAATTATTGACAATATACTTTTGTTGACAAATTCTGATTAGCTACCAAAAATTTTAACTCTTGAACTTTTTGCAATTTGATGTGTTACCAAGTGTGTAATAATTTATCTTTTGTGTAGAATGTAATACCATGATATAATTAATATTTATAATTTAAAACAAATGTAATTTATATTTTCTATTTTGCAATTCTTTTAAACTTTTTGGAGGGAGAACAGTTTTTATAATTCACTAAAAATAAATAATTTTATAATATAATAACAGTTACATATAAAGGTCATTATATATCTATAAAAGATTTTTCAATTTTAATAAAATTTATATTAACTCTTACTGTGTGTGTGTGTGTGTGTGTGTGTTTCATAAAATTTCTAGTTATCTATTTCTTAAACATTGATATTTTCTAAATATTGTATTTTTTTACGAAATGAGCAAACACTGCGATAAATTCGGATTAAGTTCAATCCAGCAATACGTATTGAAATCATTGATGTTGTTGAAAAGCTTTTTTCCCCACTTCGTGGTATTCCGCTATCTTTCTCTTCTAATCAATATTGCAACAAGTTGCAACGCAACCGGCAGATACGAGAAAAACTCTCTGGATTTGATTTGATATAAATGTACACCTAGAGTTTACCTTTATTTAATCTAATTTAGAAATATATTATTGCATATGGCATAAAGTAAAAATAAAATAAAATAATTAATATTATACAGACTTTATATAATTACTTTTAAAATCATAAATAATGATACAATTATACATCTTAATTTATCTGATTCACTATTTATTTTTTATTACATTTTTTACGTTACCTAAAGAATAAAGGTACTCTGGAATTTTGTAAATGAAGGGATAGCTTGTGATATTAATTAATTAAAAAAAAATGTTAGTTAAAAATGTTCCAGTTTTCTTTATAAAAATAAAAAAAAAACATTAAAAACGAAGGCTGAATTATTTCCAGACACAAACATAATCCGAAACGTTCGAGCTTCAAATCGCGCCGAACAACCCTCCGCAGGACTTTTCATCCCCTTTTGTTCGAGTGGAGTCTCTCATATAGCAACGTGCTCTTCCTGCAATGACAAGAACGCCTGCGCGAGAATAACGAACGATTTCATTTTCGCTCGCGTAACAACCCCTTGATAATTGGTAAACGGTTCGATAGAAAGGAGTGATTGGTGGTAATGAGCTAGAAACTTCATTACCCAGGAAAACATTCCCATTCCCCATGTTGCATTTTAAAGTAAATATTGTATGCATAATCGCTCTCGCTTACATCCTCAATTGTCAGCTACCGTGAGGTGCTGCCTCGTCCTGCGATTCCATCGCGAGATTTTTCCGAGATTATTGATCCTTGACGAGACCGCCGTTTACCTTGCTCCTCGAAACAGCGGAACTCGTGGGTGGCCAGAATTGGGTCAGGGCTAAGCGAAAGCGTGTCACGTTCCATTTCCACGCGATATTCTAGGCCCGTAACACAAAGTGTCCTATTTATACTCCTTTCGAAAATATATCACTTTGGAATATTCACGTCCACCAGTGCGAAGACATTTCGTCGTTTATCTCTAGATCACATATTGTGCCGGTATATTACAGTAGAAACACATTATAATGTAAACTTTAATTTAACCTTTAAGTAGGTGATTACATCTCTGTACGCATAGTTATTTTAAAATTAAGTTTGGTTCTGGAGAAAAAAAATTTTTTTTAAATCCTCAAAAGTATTAAAGTTCATTATTTTTACATTCCTCTATCCCATAAGAATATATAAATAATGTAAATTTATGCATATTATTAATAAATATAATTAGAAAAAATAAAATTTTTGTTCACAGAGTGTTCTGAGCACTTTGCTTATCTACTTAAAGGTTAAGATATTAAGTTAAGAATAGAAGAAAGTACGAGGCAAGGTATATTCTGATAACTATTAGTAACATAAAACAACATCGATTTATTCAACACAAATACTTGCACGTTATGATAGAGGTTTGTAGTAATGATATAATAATGATAATAATATTCATATATACACGAAATAAGGCACGTTTGATATTATATTAATTAAATACGCGACGGGGCCGTGCGTGAGAAACATGGATCTTTCTTCTTTCGGCGGTCGCGCGTTAGCCACGTTTATAATTACTATCAATCGTCTCCGTCCCTTACGATATGCAACGTCCTTACCAAATGTAAAAAATGTCGTATATATAATCTGTATAAACGTCTTCGATCTGCACTCTCGCGTTCGCATCTGCTCGCGTCGGACCATTAGAAATGAATCGCGAGGCGGACTCTCGCATGTGAGATTATCCGCGACTTAAACAATCACACTCCCCGAACTATTCAAGTGTGTCTCGTATTGCGCATTGGCAAAATTGCGGCACCGAGAAACTCGATTAATTCTAAAATGAGAATCGCTAGTTAGTCGTATCTAATTAAGCACGCATTCGCACGCGGGCCAGCGCTCGCCGCTTCCTTTCTCTCCTTCTTTGCGAATTACTTTTCGCAGTTAAACGTATGTAACGCATTCATACGCCCACGATTAATTACACGCAAAATCGCAAAACCTAGCGCGACGCGGTTTTCGCACCAAAAGTGCTGCCACGCAACTCTGCAATTTTCATCGCAGTACCTTCTATTCAGCTGTTGTTAACAGAACTCTATGTACACTTCTTAATTCCCGTGAAGAAAAAGTTCCATGTACATACTATTTGAATTTCCTTCGCTACATTTCTTCGACATATGAAATGTTACAATTATGTTCTCAAATGTAACGAAGAAAAGAAAGAAAGAATAAAATTACACCACATGATTCGTAAAACAATTAATAATAACACAGATCAATGCCTAGTTTTAATCGTCGATTTAACAATTATGCATTTCTTCACGTGTAGCGGTATTTGTGATTTTGTTGGCACGCAAAAATCATTTTCGAATTTGAATACCTAGAAAACTTCACGGATGAAATTGTTAGACCACTAATTGTAAATTAGACCATTTTCAGGCGAACATGTTATAAATTTTTAAACACGTAACTAACAGGTAAAGACTTGTTAATGTATTTTAGATTTAAATCTTACTTTTATACGAAGATTGTATTATAGGCGTCGAATCTTGACCGCGCTCGTATAGTGATATGTAGCTAAAATTATAAGAAATGATGTTTCCTTATAAAAGTGTACTTTTCATAAAGTACTCGTTATCGAATTTACACATCCAACTAATCGCCGATTCACGATTGCGAGTCGTTCGCAGCTGTCGAAAATGATCCGCTTACGGTTAATAATTCATACATGTTCACACATTTAGTGACACTCTCTTAAACCTACTTAGGCGGTACTTACGTTCTCTGAACTGGCATCAAGACATTGTATCTTACACGAATGTATTGTACAAACAGAATCAAACAATTTGTCTCCGGAATGTTTTACCGCTCTCCTCTTTTGCGCGTTTCTAATTAAACCTACGCGAGAGTACCTAAATTACAAACTAAAAAGAAAATATCGTATATTCTCTTTTTGTTACACGCAAAATGTCGCCGTCATCGTCTCGGCGAGTCTGGAATGTAAAATTCACCTCCAAAGAGGTAGCAGGAAAAAGACTATGAACGATTGACGAATGTTGTCGCGGATAATCAAATCACTGATTAGCGATATGACGTTTGACAATTATTTTAATACGAGGAATGACGTTAGTGAATGATACTGTTGCATACATCTTCAAAATATTTCTCTTGAACATGGAGAAATGCGTGATTAGGAATAACTTGAAGGTAAAACCATCTTTACTCAATGCATGCTATCTCATGAGCCGTTGCATGAGAACAATGCAAATTGTTCGAACGCAATTTGCATTAAGGGAGCTGTAATTCTCTTCGCGTTTTTCCTCAAACTTGCACATGGCACTCCAAGAGTTAGCAGAAGGGCACGACTGCGCAGATATCATCTAATACGATCTCCTGTAATCATTCGGAACACGCAACTATACGTGTTTTCATTAACGGCGATGCATGTTCACTATTTTGTACCAGAGTTCGTTCTAGGTTACAGCAAGCTTGAGATGGGAATATTTGAAATTTGGCACTTGATTTTTCTAAAGGTCAACGGCTGCGTTCAGACTCGTCGAAGACATTCTGCAGTTTGTTGTTGAAATTGCCGTAGTACAGAAATAGAAAGGGAAATAATTCGCTACTCGTTATTCAGACGAACAATCAACGATCCGCTCGTTAAGATCGACACGACGCGACGTTCCTATGATCATATCAAGCATTCCGCTTCCCTTTTGATCCTCATGGAAGCGCGAATGATCAATGAACAAAAGTGATGATCGAGAGCTATTTCGATGGTCGATACAATCACGTTCGTTCACGACCACGTTCGAACCAATCTCGCGTAATACTCTTAGTACTTAGGGCTATCAATATGAAACTCAAATCATAATCGATTCGAGCGCCATACAGTGCTCGGAACTTATTCTAATTAAATGCAGTTTCTCGAGTACAAAATTCTCAAAGTATATTGTCCTCGCAAACATTTCGTTGCATCGATGAATCTTCCGCTTTACACATTTCAAACTCGTCGATGAGAAGTCGAAGATGGACCTCTTTGTCTTCGATGATCGATCTTTGAGAAAACGTAGGGGGTCTGAGTTGGTCCATCAAACGATCCCGAGCGGTTCCGCAGGAATTTTCGCAATGTCTTGCGGAATTCGCAAGATTTATCTACCAAAGCGGGTCTTGGCGATTGAGAACCGTTTCCCTGGCAGCCAAGATCCGGCGCGATCAGAACCGTGATTGCGATTGTGCGAATGACGACGCGAGAAGGCGCGGTATCACAGCTTCGATGGATCGTAATTCTCGAAGGACCATCTCTGTCTCAGAGCATTGGGCGAGCATTCTTCCATCACCAATTGCTGCTTGCTCTCTGTAATTGCCAGACATTTGTCGCTGCTACCGTGCCTGATATGATTAGTCTGGAAACAAAAGTACGGGATATGATGTCAGTTTCCTTTTCAAGAGCAATTTAAATCAAGAAGATTAGTTTCATAAAAATACCTGCTAGCTGAATTTCACTTGATATTAAAATCTGCTCTCATACATTAGCAAAAGAATGTTTCGAGGACGGTTCATTACCTGAGGATTGTAAATCCATTGTTGATTTCCTTTACTGCCGTGGCAAGGATAGAGAATAACGTCGCTGCCGCTGTAGTCCAAGCACGACTCGTCTCGACGGATTTCACCCGTCTTGCTGAGCATCCAGTACTGCGACAGACAATCTTGATTAATATTTCCAAGAATCGTAGACCTGTCTACGACCAGCGAGATTGTAACAGCCGCCACAAAAAAAAAAAATAAAATAAAATAAAACCTTGCATGAACGATCGATCGAGAGAATAAAAAATTGCTTTTAATAAAATTCATATTAACACATGGCGCACGGGGATATTTTGTTATTGTAAAAATGTAAAAGAATTCGGATAAAATTTCGATAGTTAATATGTATGAATTTCTCTCTATATGTTTTACAAAGCGCCCGTGCCTGTTCCATCGCAATTCATCTTCGATCAAACAATAATATTCACAAAATCAGAGATATGGCCAAAATGTAAACCGCGGTAATGCAAAAACGTAAAATCATTCGTTCCGCGCATTTAATCTGTCGCATTGCGTGCTCGCGGGATGTGAAAATAACGCGTGGCGTATATCCACCGATGTATTATCATGACTATCATGAGCGCGACGACCGCGGGTAGATGCGGATTTTCATCGGTGCCGTCGACCGATCGATTGCACGCGTCGCTTGTAAAATAACTTTGTCCCGGGCGATCGTGCGCGAGCGAGCTAGCGAACGTGTGCGACCAACAGTTATTCACCGCGGGCAATGTGCAGGTTTACACGAAGGCGAACGCGTGCGGCGCGGCGGAAGCGCGTCAAAGCGATCCGGCTCTCGTAATGAGCGCCGGTCGTCCGATAATGGAATCCGGTGGCCCTCGAAATTGCGCTTATCTAACCGGACGCCGCTCCGGTCGTTGCTGTTTGTGCAATTCCAGTTGCCTGGAATGGACAGCGGGCGCCAAGCCTCGAGTCGCATGTGTCGCTCATGAAATATTCTTTGTGCGATTCTAACTCAACGTGTCGATTGCCGAAGCGAGATTCAGAAACGCGAATTCATGCCGGCGCTCGTTGAAGTCACGACAGTTCATTTCAGGGAAAATGCGGTTTTGAAAGGAAAAAAAAAAAAAAAAAAAAAAACCATGAGACGGATAACAACGCGATAAATGAAGAAAAAGCTTGTCGCGGGGATCTGCATATATTATTCGCGCGATCATAATTATCACTATAATTTAATACAATGTGCGAGCGCGGACTGTGAATTGGGAGTGCGGCTGTCAGAACCGTCGGGTCGACAATATAGTTGTTTTGAAGTGCTTTACAAGTATAATTAGGGGATAGTGGGTACGGGGGATAACGAGAAGCAAGCATTCAGCGCACACATGTATCATCAAGCGTCGTTAGCCATGCACGACCCGCGTTCCATTCTGCCTGAAACTCTCACTCAAATCAGGGTATATTATGTTGCGTTGTCTGAAGTAGGTATAATGCAAGTGTGTTACGTGCTCTCTAACGCACATCGCTGTGTTCAATCTCGCATGCTTATCTCTGTGACGTAACCACGTTACTTTTCGCACACGTTGGTGGACAAAAAAAATAAAGAAAAACAAGATTCGAAAACGGCCAACGGGTCGATGGGATTTCGCGAGAGGGACGCGTTATCGGCGCGCATTGTATACAATAGTAGGACGATTACAGCGTGACAGCGATGTTGTATCATGATCCCTGAGCATGGTGATAATTCTATGTATGCAGCAGAGAGAGAGAAAGAGAGATAGAGAGAGAGAGAGAGAGAGAGAGAGAGAGAGAGAGAGCGCGCGCGCGCAGATATATGCATGTAGTGTCTCTGCAGTAAACTGACCATCCGGCGACCGCAACGGCTATCTCTCGCGATGCACTCGCCTTCCATCCGATGATACGATTATTCATCTTCCATCATCCGCGTTCACGACTGATCCCGAATCGCCGATGTGCATCCCAGCGCTGCGTCCCTTTTCCCCCATACGTGGTATACAGGGTCGCGACTTTATCAGTGTCACGCGGACGACGGCCGAAAGCGTAATTGCCGTGAAACCACGGCTTAATTGCGAGGGCAAACAGCTAAATTAAAGCAGCGCTTTACCGGGCTAAGCAAGCACCGCCGACTGATTGTGTTTTTGGTTGTAACCGGTCGCCACGGTTGTTAAACGCCGGCGCGGCGGCGGCGGCGTTTCGGTATTCCCGTACACGTACAACAACGTGCTTGTACGTGAAAGACAGGAAATACCTACGCACGTGTTTCGTGTGTGAGCTCTAATAACAGACCGCGCAATCGACCGAACGAGTGCAAGAAACAAGATAAAGCGCGGATTTACATGGTACGCTCGATTCCGTCGAGTGGCAAGCGTAAGCTCGCTAATAAATGAACGGGGAGTAGGTCGTTGAAATTGCCGCTGTTGTTTTTCGCGAATTTATCCGCTTGGCATGTTGACGTATAGGTAAAAGAAAGACACAAAAATCATGATAAACAATTACATCTTTATTCGCATTATTTATTTTTGTCAAACCAATTACCAAGCTTTCGTCTTCGAGAGTTAAAAGTTGCGCAATGAAATCCAACACACAGAAGATATAAGGTTTACATTGTGGGGAAAAAAAAAAAATGAAAAAGATGGATAGAATTGTAAAAATGTCCAAGTGCATATGCGATGTTTAGGCGACACATTTGCACTTTGATATTCTCACTCTTGTTCGTGGGTTATGGGAGGAGCCAAGTCGATGATTAAAATCTTAGTCTACTATATCAATGTGAGAAATGATGATAACATGGTAAGAAATCGTGCCAAATGGCAGCAATTGGGGTCATCTCACCGAGAGGCAGTAGAGACATGGATTGATGAGCACCTGCACCAGATTAGCGACGCCACTAATCGCGTCGAAACGCAGGGCGATTAGTGCCAGGTTAGCATGCACGCGAGCGCACATGCGTTCTAAGGATCAGTTGCTTTTACAAAGTCGCGTAGATTTACGACCCCGAAACCAGTTTATTATTAGATCAGAAATATATATGCCTGCCCCACCCATCCATCGACCGATTAGGAAAGCCTCGATGGATAGTATCATAAATGTCCGTTAGTCACAATCGTTTTCAAATCAGTTTAGTACTGTTTAAGATTACTGAAAATTGACGGGGCTTCGCGAATGTGTACCTGATTGCCGCCTTGACGGT
Source organism: Cyphomyrmex costatus (assembly GCF_001594065.2). Taxonomy (NCBI): domain Eukaryota; kingdom Metazoa; phylum Arthropoda; class Insecta; order Hymenoptera; family Formicidae; genus Cyphomyrmex; species Cyphomyrmex costatus. The sequence goes on along the minus strand of NW_017274955.1, from coordinate 1,394,912 downwards.
GACAGGGATACATGCTCACTGGCTGATGTAGGTCTTCGATTTTGCCTGATGAATCTATACACATTCCGCTAGTAACTTGTCGTATCTGCGTTAGAATTCAAGAGAAATTCACACGGTTACTGGTTACTCTGGGTACGTGAAAGACTCGCTCATCCACCAGCATTTCGTGCGATTTCGTCGTTTCTTTCGCGCCGCACGTTCGAGAATATCCAAGCAGCCGGAAGCGCGAACACACATGGCATTGAACAAGCGCGAGTGCGATTTTGGGTACTCGGCGCTGTCGTCGGGCAAATGATAATGGATCGATATACATCGCCAATAAAACGGAAACTCGATTTTCTAGTAATCTGGTATGTAGCTTCAATTAGCTTCGCAGTGGAATTACGAAACGCACATTTCGAAACGAGTAATCTGTGTACATTGTTTATTCACGCAGGATTATACGATAATAATTAGACTAAATACCGGCGGTCCGCAGTGACTAACAAGCGCTATCGTTGTTCCGTGGCTAAAAGCTAAAACAATCGATTCATCAAAGACAATTGGAAAATTTTGCAGAAGCTAAATAGCTATTATTTTGTAGTGAAAAAAGATAAAAGCGAATAAAATCAATTAAATATTATACTACACTGTAGATAAAGCATTTTTATTAACAAACAGTGTAAAAAGAATATATGTGATGACATATATAAAAAATAAAAAATTATAAAGAAACAACAATTCGTTTAATTAACATACGTATATAACATATATTTTTAAAATAAAAATTATCTGGACTTATATAAAAAAAATAATCGAAGCACCTTTAAAAACTATGAACGCATTTTCTAATATTAATCATTTTGCTTTCAAAGCATTTCAAATAAACTTTCAGCAAAATGCTACTCATATTAAGATTTCCTAAATATATTACTAATTGTAAGTCATAGAACTCTAGCAAATTTTCTTTGTAATGTTAATTTATACAAATATTTATACAATCTAGAAATGTAGATTTTTGGTACTATATTTGCTAATCAAAATGATAAATTCCACAGGTTGATATTAGATTCATTTTATTTCATTTTATTTATCGTTAACAAAATAACAGCTATTTAATTTTAACAACTTTTCAGTTGTCATTTTGTATATCGAGTAGCAGAACAATTGATTGCCGTCAATATTGTAGATGTAGATATATAATTCACCGGTCGCACACATATTAAATTCTTTGATTTATAAATCGATATTTATACTATAATTCAATTTATAAATCAAATAACTGAAATTTGATTGCTCACGGAATCTTTTATTTCTATTACGTATGTATTATCAATTTTGACACTGCAAATGTAATAAAGCACATTATTCTGCAGTGGACGTTATTCTACTGTCGTAGCAAACAGTAAACGTTCGACGTCTCGAAATACAGTCAAACGCGAACCTACGTACTTCCAAACGCCAGTGACAGCGTGGAGAACTTTGAAGCCGAATGTAAAAATCAAACCAAATTCAACAAAAATCGTGTTTCCATTTTGAACTTTGAGGACCAGCAGTTGCACACATCAAGCGTAGACAGGCATTTCATGGGACAATGTGTTTTGTGGTGAAGGAAATTTTTCAGGTGGATGTCTATTGTACCTGATTTCCACCCTGTCGATGACAGGGATACAGTCCGCACGGTTTGTGCAAATCGGCCTTGCGAGCGGGCGAGTCCAGACAGGTGTTACCGCCTTCGCCGAGGTTTCGGACCTGTTTGTTGTTAGTAATTTTTTTGGACATTAGCGTGTATCCGTCGCACCGTTAGTAATACCCAAGAATATGTATGTACATATTAATAAACAGATTACTGAGAAAAGGAAAGTAACGTCAGCGATGTGCCATTTGGACATTTCTGTTTAACATTTTCGTTATTTCCTCGACTTGACATTTCATTATGGAACTTTGGAATTAAAATGGAAAATTATTCTCGATCGAATTAATTAAATGCGAATGAGTATATTCAGTTCGAAATGTCAATGCAAAATCGTTGACGTTCTGCCTTATTAAGATCAAAGTATAAAAATACACACGCGACGCTTTTGTACCTGTAAAATAATACAATGATTACATTAATAAATTCATATTTTTGTATCTCTGGTAACGAGGTTCGTTGACTCAATCTCTCGCGAGAATTCTGAAACAGAGTATGAAAAGACAGAAAAGTCACGCTTCTCGTTGCGCAATGATTCTTTTTTTTTTCTTTTTTTCTATGCACAGATTCTGCGGTATGCATGCCTGGCAAAACGGGGACCGCGCAGACCGCGGGATTGCGTTCTCCATTTTTCAAATAGACGGAAACAAATTGAAAATGAGGTCTGCTCGTATTTCGCTCGGTCCGACGCATGTGTTCACGACCGAACCATACGGCGTACGTGTGTTGCGTGTGTGCACGTGTGAGTGTGTATGTGGAAATGTATGTGTTCCTGCGTGTAACAGCAGGTGCATTCAGTTACGGCGCTCGGTCAGCAGTCCTGATTTCGCTGCATGCAAGAATTCTGTGGTCGTTGCAGTTTCAACGTGAACATCTTTATTCCCTTCCCCCCTCCCCCTCTATCCCGTCCCACCCCACTCGCCTTCACCCTCGTAGGAGTCATCCTCGTCGTCGGCGTTCTCGTCGTCGGCCGACTGGAATAAAAACTCGTGATTTATAACCAGGTATCCTGGAGGTCGATAAAATTTTCAAAGCTCCCGCTCCGCTGGCATTATTAAAGGTGGCTCGAAGGCTCTTAGTGAACTCAATGAGAAATGTGATCTGATATTTGGACAACTTTACGATCCTAACTCTGCAGAGAGTCGGAGAGAGCTCGAAATAATATAATACCGCGGAAAGTCACGTATTTCGGACATTTTTTTGAATTTCATACCTCATTATTTTATAATCCAAAGAAGAACGTGTCTCCTTCGTTTTCTCCTAATAAATCTCTGCACTTTCGTCTGTACATTAGAAAATAATTTACTTGGTGTTAACGGTGATTTTTTCAAGAATGTTTTCTAGAAAGATTACACGTGTAACAAGCGCTGCATTCAAATATATTATATATGTACGAATGCTTTATTAAAAATCATATCGCGGGATGTGGGATCGATGAAAGATATTGTAAGGGTTAAACAAAACCGCGTTCCGCGTTGCGTTTTTATTATTCTATGCGGTTTTGCATAGGAAATCCATGCAGTTCGCGTAGAACGACTCAAAAATCGTGGTGTACCCCCGGAGAAATATACGCCCTCCCCTGCACGTACGATAGAAACACGTGCACATTCGAAATTATTCACGTCGTGTACGATTTCTGGACCGTCGTAGAGCCGTGTGAACTATAAATCCAGTTATCCCTCTTCCTCCCGTACGATAGGAAGGTCGAGCGTGATTTAGCCGTTTCTGCGAAAGGAAATAAAAAGTAAAGAGAGGGGGGAGAGAGAGAGAGAGAGAGAGAGAGAGAGAGAGAGAGAGAGAGAGAGAGAGAGAGAGAGTGTGTGTGTTGTGCGGAGGACGACAAAGGTGAGAAGCTCGGATGGAAGACAGTGAGAACATAAGTTTCGCCTCGACATACGAACGGAATTGTTATTTTGTGTGCAATGCGACAATGAAGTCTGAAATCCTCGTCACACACAAATCCTGTTATTGTGAAATTGCCGATTGCATTTCGAGATGCCATCGAAAAAACGGCAATGCGATAAAAATTTCGGATTTCAGAATTGTTGTTTTTGAAAAACCCGGAATCGTTTAAATAAGTCGAATTTATTTAGCTCAAAGCATATTATACAAAAATACTGGTTCTGTGTATGTAGACGAGTATTGATTGTTTGCCAGTGTTACGTATAAGTTATGATAGAGCATTTTAATATTACAAGTTCAAACATTATTAAAACTTCCAAAATTAAAAAATTCTGAGATCTTGTTAGATGAGTAATAATTAAACAAATTATTTGAATATCGTGCTATTGTATAATCTCATTGAGTTTATGTGTATTATCATAAAGATAAAAATAAGCTCTATACTGTAGTATGTACACAAGATTGTATGTATGAGAAAATAAGCTTACACATGAATACGTATTTCCTATTTTCTGAAGAAACGCGTGTCGAAATTTTCTCGACAGCACATAGCAACAATTTAGAAGAAACAAATGATTGCGTGTGGATAATCCAGGATCGACAAAAACGAGTTTTACCGGCATGCCGTGCAACTTAAACGACGAAATTGTTATTTCGTGTGTGGCACGGATCGCATTCCAAAGTGTGCGACCACGTAAATGTTACTTCGCGAAAATGCGCGCCATCCTTTATACATTCCTCCTTTTTCCGTCGCTTTTTCCGCGATGCTTCCTTTTAGTTTCCCTATTCCGCCCACTCGTGAATGCCGGTGTCAGTGCGCTTGGACAGTGAAAGAAAAGAAGGGGCGAAAGAAAAAAAAAAAGGAAGAAAAGGAAAAGAGTGAAATGCATTCCTTGCCTTATCCGGGGAAAAACGTGAGTGGATCGCAACAAACGACAAGGCAGGCAGGGAGAGGACGAAGTAAAAAGCGGCAGGGGACAAGGGGGATTGGTCGATAGTATTCGAATCCCCCGAACTATTTCGAATTCCGTTGCTTTTTATTATCATGTTCGATCGGAATATTGCCTTCACACGGCGGAACGCGTGTACATACCGTGTGTCATGTCGGCAGCGCCGTGAAATTGTGATTCGCGAGAACCGTGGTGCCATGACCAGCGGCTTTTGTCTCGCAAACAACGCGACGGAGTGCCACAATTTGTGCGCATGAATACGTGCGTACGAAACACTATGCGAGCATATATCTCAATGCCACTTCGTCCTCAACAAACATATTATACGTAAAATGAAATGCAATGAAATACAGAAACAGTCGTATACATAACTGTTGATTCCTTAATTTCTCGATAGTGCGTGATGAAAATTGTATGGTAAAGCGAGAAAAATAAATCACACGACCTATATACAAAGTCTAGCTTTAATTTTATGTGTTATCTATATATTGTAATTTGCAATAGCAAAATCAAGAGTTTTATCGGATCGCACTTCATGTTTTTTCGGATATGGCAAAGAAATTGAGAAATGAAAAGTTTTAATTTAGCTAAACATAATTTTTAAATTGTTTTTCTGTGCAAAAATAGGTATGTTAAATATATAAATATTATATAAAGATTGTAACGAAAAAGTGTCAGCAGTAAAATTATTTTTTAAATTGATGTAATTATATATTTTTGGAAGAAATATGAAGATTTGATATGTGTACATCCGACATTTAAAATATACTTAATTTCTATTTTTACTTTTAAATTAAAATTAAAAATATTTCAATTTTATCAAGTGTGCCAATTCTCCATTTCTTTGAAGAATATTTATTTAAAAGCAACGGCATTTGTAGCTGACTTTATTTATACACACACACACACGCTTATCGAAATTAGGATTCATCCTAATGTTGATTTTTGTATGACATGAACTAATATTTGCCTTTCAAATCGTAGTTAATAAATAAGATTTCGCGAATTGTGTAAATCTTTATCCATCGGGACGACACACGTCCCTAATAGCTTTCGGTATTATTAAAAGCTAAAATATTTCCCTGATAAGAGAGCAACGAGACGCCCGCCCGAAACTTACCCAGAATTTCCGGTACAGCGAACTTTAGTATTCCCGGTTATCTTATACGGTGTGCGCCGCGGAGATAGGCACGGAGGACGAAGATGATCCTGATACGAGAAATTCAAGTGAAGTGTGAAGATAACGAGACGGGCCGAGATCAGGCGTTAAAAAGAGACGGCCGAGGTGAGAAAGAGCGCACGCGGAGGGTAGGACAGAGATAAATGAGAGTAAGGGGGATGGGCACGAGCACGAAATATTTGAGTCGCGTGACACTGTGACGCCTGTAATGCAAGCCGAGGTTTTCCCCCGCTGGCTGGAACGTTACGATTCTCTACATAGGGTCGAAAATAGGCGGGGATGGATGATAGAATGCATTATTCAATAACACGATTAATCGACAACATAACCGAATGTCGTGTTGCGGAACGCAACGAAATATCTGTATACACGAAACATTGAAATTGTATATATTATCGTTGCACAATAAATGAGGGAGGTGATCAGAATTATGTAATCAATTCAACAAAATTAGACCTTGTAATAATATGGATAATAAAACGTATTCGTTTAATCATAACCGACGTAACGTCTTATTATTGTTAGATAAATAAATGCGAACGAATATATTTTCGTATTTTTGCTGAATTCTTGAAGTGACGTCTTCTGTTTCCCAGGTTTCGAATTTTCTCCGAGAACAAAAACTCCGAGGGAAAAAAAGGCTTTACGCTACAAGCGTTTTACTTTCTTCGCGACTGCGTTGAACATTGTGTTAAACACCGGTGCACCGGTTGCTGGGTTAATGCACTGTTGGCTTATGATAAAATTAAATGAACAAAAGGAAATTGGAAGGAAAGTGAGAGAGGAAGAATGATGAAGTATGAAATATTCGTGTCGCGTGACGCTGCAATTTATCCGTCGGTGCAACGTCGTTAATACCGGTGCCTACGTACCGTGACTTTGTCACGGAGAGGCACGCTGCATGTGAAGAGAGTAACGTGTAACGATCCGCGTGGAAATGCAAGGTACACAAGCTGGAAAGGCGGATTTATCCCTTGATAACGGTTGCAATCATTTTGCAATTACGAATGCAGCGGAACGGTGCAGGAGTGACGCGGATAGCTAACGCGGTGGAAATAAATTGTGAAATAACTAACAGTCTGCGTCCCGAATCGCGTACATATCGAAACGAATTGATTAATAAAACACGTCAACAATATTGGCGGCGACGAGACGCCGATAAAAGATTGATTAAACGCGCAGAAGCGGTTACTGAAACTGGAAACAGCCGTGAATAAATCACACGTGAATAAATGGTGCGATATCGCGAATAAATTTCTACGTCTGCGACGAGAGGAGGACTGATTTCGGTATACAAATTTATAAGTTTCTCGCGGCTGGCATTGAACTTAATAAAACAATCAAGAATTTTTGTATTCTCCGTTCTTTTCGTTCTCTTATATATCTTATGACCGATTTGAATCTTTGACGGTTTGGCTTATGACATAGTTATGTCTCTGTGAGTAATTCAATTGTGACAATATCGTCACCGAGGCAACCGCGACGAGATCCGACAATCATTCCGTAATTATGGTTGCACCAAGATGGAATACTGCAAAAGGAGAAAGTGGAGAACGGGGGAGCGAAGAAGAAGAGGGAGGAACAACACAACGGAAATAAATCTCTGGCGGTGATTGATCGTTTGCCATGAATCGCGCGTCCGAGCGATATTAATGCACTATCAGTCGTGACGGGTTCGCGCGGATGGCTTGCGTGTACCGCGCGTGTAGCTTTGACGAGTTTGTCGCTCGTCGCCTCTGTCCGATATTTATGCGTACGTTTTTTCCGCAGCAAAACGAGGGTTACGAGGAAAAATATGGCAGCTCAGCTCGAAATTTCGCGCGTTTCGGGATACGACTGCGCTTTTACTACTGCATTTCCGTTTCTACTTCTTCGTTCTCTCGTTTCTCTTTCCTAGTGTGTCAATGAGTCTGGAATATGGAGCATGACAGCTGGCACCATCGTGAAATCTATCATAGTGTAACGGTATAGCATAGAAAAGATCCAGTTTTTAATTGATTAATAAAGTCCTGCGACTAGATATATCTTATTCTTGCCTTCATTCAGAGGCATTAAAAAAATTGAGTTCAATTAGAATCACAGTATTAATATCATTCTTCCTATATTTTTGGAAAAATAAAATTACCGATTAAGGAGGGAGGGAAGGAAGAGAGAGAAAGAGAGAGAAGGTTCTCATTAATAAAATAATTTAAACAATATGAATCTTATTAGACCGTATATGTAGAGAACACAACCAAAAAGAATTAGGAATTAAAGATCCCTAACGGTCGAAGCTAAATCTTTGATGCTTAAATAATTTAATGTGAATTTATATATTTACTACACTAAAAGAGAAAAGATTGACTGCTGCAGCAATTTATGCTGGGTTCAGATTTCCACCCGAGAGTCACTCCATCCTTGTTGTTTACCGAACGTCAAATAAGAATGACATGACACTCGGGGAGAATCCGGGTAGAAATCCGAACACGCCTTTATTAGATGGTAAAATATGACAGCATTTTTAATTGACTGCAGTAGCCAATTAAAAATGTTACGCTATATTCAGTCATTCTTTTTTTTCAGTGATATATGTACAAACATATATATACCATTTTGAAAAAACTGCGCGTCGAAATTTTATCAAATTTGAAAATGTAACTGAACTATTGAAATAATATCACAATTAAATTTTGATACACAAATAGGCATCTATTAAAGAGTTATGCTGGAAATAAATTTATATATTTACCGTTACGAGTCTTTAATTCCTATTTTTTAAAATATATTTTATAACTTAGAGATATAGTAGTAATTACTTTTATCGATAAAAAAATATATAAGTGTCTGATTAAACTTAGATGTTCGATCACTTTTCGCTTATACTACTTTTAATGTAATTATATTTGACTTTGTGAATCCTATTTTTCTAAAAAAACATTACGTTTAACATCAACATGAAACGAGGATCAGGTGCGATGGACATGTTCGAAGAAAAATTTCCGGATTGCTTTTACAGAGAAGCGAAAGACAACTTCTTCTGTAAGAGCGTTTGCTTTGTAATCAAGTTGCATTGGTAAAACCAGCTATACTGCGTAGCCTAAGAATCCATAATATCGATCTGTGGGAATCGATTTCCGATTAGATATCGGACAAGCCTCCATCCGCAATCCGATCGCAATTGCCCCGACCACGATTCACATTGTTTCGCAATCAAAGCGGCATGTTTCCAATGTCATGAGCTCGTCGACATCGATCAACGCCTCTTGCTGCTAATATTCAAGCTCGAGGAAATGTATTAATTAATCGAAGAACAAGATTTTACCGCTTTACAACGCGTAAGCGTAATTTGCCGAAATTAATTCATATTTAAACATCTTTTTTAGTAAAAAGCTAACTAAAAAGATGTAATGAGGTAAAAAATTTCACTTTTTATCACGTGGCAAAGATGTTACTATAGCAACAAATATTATGATGGAAAAGATATACGTAACTTATATGTATAGAAAACAATATAAGAGAAGAATAATTCGACTCTTTTTCGATGACTCTATCTATCTAACTCTGACTACATTTCCTTTCACAAAGAGCCTTCGAATGTCGTAACCCGACACCTTGATGGATCAAAGCCACGACAACGTCGTTAAAGAAGGAACTCGTCGTTCCCTCATCGTTTCCGCTTTCCCTTCCTTCATTCCGGTTGGTGGTATTTCTCGAGCCACGTAATGTCAGCAGCCGCTAAAAAAAAAAGCGTTCAAGAGGAGAATGTGGAGTAGTCTTACCTCTCCAGAGGCGACTGCCTCGCCCGGAATGAAGAGTTCCGGGTAAACGTTGTCCAGGTACCACTTGAACGACTTGCACCCCAGTTTCTTCCTAAGAGTCTTTCGCTCCGATATGTCGCCGTAGTTCCCCTACAAAAGTTCAGTGTGTAGTCGAATCATATTTACAATAAAAGATAGAAATATGAAAATCGTGTAAATATTGAAATAAACAAAGGTCGCAAAATATAAAAATAATGATTAAAAAATTTATAAAACAAAAATTGAAATCAAAATAATAGTTAAAGAATAATTATTGTAAGTAAAATACTTAATTAGTAATTTACAGAACTTTCACATCTTTATTACAGAATAGAAAATGTGTTAAAAAAATTTTTGTTATCATTTAAATTTAAATTAAAGAAATAAGTAATATTAATGATACAATGTGTTTCATCTTTTTATATTTTATAATAATTATTTTTCAATATAATAAGACGCTGCTCTATTTATTCAACACTGAACCATCTGTGTTTTCAATGAAGTCTAACCTAACCATTGATATTACTACTGCGAACATTTACTTACGCCTAAGAATAGACGTAAACAAAGAGCGATTTATCTCATTACATTATGAAGCCATCCATGAGGACGACATTCTCGATAGATTCGATCATTACATAGAGCGACGTGCTTACGGAAGCGATTTATTCTCTACGCTTCGATTTATCTCGCCGATTGGATCTCGGCAGGAGAGCAGGGGCGGACAAGCATCAAGGATAAATGACAGATCGTTATAGAGGGGGATGAAAGAAACGGAGGAGAGCGAGGACATGCGCGCGAGCCTTAAGGGCACTTGGCACGTTTATGGCCCTTTTTACGACAAGTCTTGGTCTACGATCCTCTCCATCATCGACCACCTTTATCGTTATCCTTCATCCCATTCCAACCAGCCCATTCAGCCAATGTTTACGGGAAACTTGGATTAAAGAAACATGCTCGATGGTTTATCGATACACCGAAGCAAGAAACGGGACCTTCAGCTCACGATAAAAAAGATAATTTATCACTAATTATCTATTTCCTGACAGAGAATGTGTGCTAAAACTCGATATACCTTCGAATGTAAACTTTTAAAAATTATTCCTGTCTCTATGTTACAGAATGTTGGTCTATCTGTTTATGCGAATACTGTTGAACGTATAATATCATTAAACTTCACTTTTATTCAATTGTATAAAATCTTTGTCTTATTTTTTATTTCCTGCATCTTATGTCGATTATCCTACGATAACGTGCTACTTGGATTGCTCCCTTCGTTGCATTTGTCCAAGAGGTCGTATATGAAAGGAAAGTTATGCATGCGACGATGCAAGTACTCACCTTGTCGTGACCTATCCTCTGATAGTAGTACTTGGCGTACTCGTCCAGCCACACTTCGCTCAGTCTTATGCTGTTCCTCTTGAGCACGTTCACGCCGTTGCGCCACTTGTAAGGCGAACGTTTCCTGAAGATGTGACCCACGTGCGAGCACGGCACGATTTCCAGGGTACCTGAGAACGCGTCGAGTTATTAGATTAACGTTTTCATTCGGCTGAATCATACGTTTATACGTTGCCGACTAATTTCGAGAATCGTGTAAATGCAAGTGTAATAAGTAAAGCATGAAAATAAAAGAGAGAACATTTGAATAAAAATATATAGATACGCGCGCAATGTTTTCCGAAATAAAGGACAACGAAAATATAATACATAAAAAGAAAACAATTTACATTTAGTGTCAAGAGCGAAATAAAAAAAGGACAATGAATTTTTCCATGTTATAAAAAGAGTCTGCAGTGACTTAGAACTTCAGTTTCCTGAATTAGAAAAGCAAAATCTTTTCTTGTTGCTCATCGTGCTTACCTCCGCACATCCAAGTTTTAAATGATAACTCAAGATTCTCGCCGCCCCATATATCGAAGCCGCTGTCGTACGTGCCGATCCGTTCGAAGAAGGCTCGGTCTATTGAAAAGAGGCCGCCAGCCATCGTTGGCGACCAAACGGGTTCGGCCGGGTTTTTGTGCCTCTTTCTCTCCCTCTCTGGTACCGCGTGCCAATTGAACTTGTTAACAAATGTTGATATATATCAAGAATCCGCCCGTGAATGATCATGACTTTTTGGTCATAAAATATTACAAATATTGATAGTAACTCTTTACAAAATAAGGTTTAATAGTCATTTAAATAAAATTAATGCCTCACAATTACAATTTCTAGGTTTATCTTTTTTTTAAATCAAATCTTGTCAATTTAGAAACAAATAATTTAAAACAAATATATATATAAAACACTATTTATATGCAGTCCTACAAAGTGTCTTTAAATTACGCGATATATCAATTTCTTTCCGAGTAAATAATTAGTTTGGTGTCAAGCTGTCTCGTGCGAAAATCAATTGCATTCCGCCAAGACAGACGTAGGTATTTTCTACCGTTTCCCGATATTCGCAAGAGAACGGCGTGAAGATTTCGTTTACCTGGAGATTCCAATCGAATCCACCGACATTTACACCGCTCGAGTCGCGCCAGTGGTATTCCAGGGTAGTGTCGTCTATAACATCGATCACCGGACAAACTACCGTCGTCGGATCGCGCGCGATCCGATCCAGAAGAGGTTCCAGCCAGCCCTCCGTACATTCGCAATGGCTATCCAGGTACGTGAGTACCGGAGCTTTGGCCGCCGCAGCGCCTAACAAGCGCGCCCTGATAAGGCCCTCACGTTTGTTCGCCCTGATAATTCTCACTTTTGGATAATTCATCATATAGTCCTCCAATTGACGCTTGAGATGTGCTGCGGAAAGATTGATTTTTCGTTATCTCATGCAAAAAAAAGCATCGAAATAACAAAATATTGCGACGCGTAATTAACTTAAATGTTTCATTACATATTTACACATATATTTATCCTATATTATATCTTTCGTGCTGTATTATAAATAAATGGAGTATTTATCGCATCATTCTATCTAAACTTTCATGTATCTTACATATATTTTTTACAAGAAATGTCGGCATTTAATATTAAACGGTCGCATAATTCATGGCATTCATCGCATAATTCAATCTCATAACACGTGACGCAGCGTTATTGACGGAACTTGTCGTCTTTAATATCAGGATTTGCTCGAATATTAATCTCGCCGACCTGTAGGTTTTGTCTCAATACCGTTGTTTGTTAGACCTTCCCCGATTTGGAATATAAGTTGTCCATAGAATCTATGCTTCAGCGAACGATGCAACAATAAAGCCACGTGAACGTACCAGTTTCTCTAGGTTTCTCTAAAGTCGATTACGTCCTTAATGTCAGATTACGGTTTATTTACGATGTCATTCGCAAGCTATTGTGGCAACAACAATCACCCTTCTCGTCGTAGATTTATTCCCTATTCACAATAAATTTAATCGTATGCTAGATAGAAACAACGATAATCCTGGTATAATGTCATTTTAATGTCATTTTCCCTAACATGTACACCTGTTATTAACATTTTATCGTCTGGTAAAAAAGTAACCACGATAGCTGCTTATAGTTCTAGTAAAGATTATGTACGCTAGACTAGCCTTTCATTCGCCATTAAGGTTTCTTAACGATTGAATACAGAAAAAGGACGTAGTTCACAAACATTATATTTGCAGGTTTGTTTAGTTAGAAAATAATAGGTATGTGACTTCATAAAATTGTAATAAATATTAATAATGTTACTACTGTCCGAAAAGTTTATAAAAGTATTAAGGTATTATCAAAAAATTAATAGTTTACAAAGTATTTAACACTTTATGTCAACATGTACCATAATAAAGTATAAAATCTCGTAAATTAGTAGTTTTTTTTATATCACCAGCTTAATACTTTTATACGCAGAATAATTAGAGAAACCACTATGTAAAAAAAACCGTAAGTCCATTTAAAAGGTGTAGGTGACCTTTATATCTTTTTAGCACCTCTTCACCTAGAAAAAAAACAACATGGCTAAACTACATCTTCCTCGAAATAATTTCACTTTTATCTAAAACACCTTTTTGTATCATTAATTATTTCGGAGAAAATTAACTGTATTGATTAAAATGGACTACCCTATATTGATGGCTGAATATGGCATAGCATTTTTAATTGAATGCAATAGTCAATTTTTGGTTGTGTTAACCCATTGAAATTCTATATTGATATTGTGAATAGGCTAACGCAATCAAAAATTGGCTACTGCAACCAATTAAACATGCTATGCCATATTTTACTATCTAATTTGGTGCAATAGCCAATCTTTCCTTTCAATGTGTATAATACAAATAAAAGTCATAACCTTAATTTATATATAAAAACAAAGAAATTCGTAGATATGGTTCAATAAAGTGATAAATCAACTGTTGTTTTCTTTTGTTTAAGATGTGAAAAAAATTTGCTGATTCTACTAGGATAATTTCAATGACGCTTTTTTTTAATTCAGTAAGTAAAATTGAGTAAGAAAAAAGATTAATCCAATGTGCTTCCAAAATTGCTTAAAAAAATATAAACTCCTTTATCGCCACACATCGTCTTATTATTCTAAACTAAGAATCTCTATATACATATGAGTGCACAACCAATAGGAGACAAAAGTTTTCTTTTAAAGATTTAGTTGGATCTCTTAAATTATTATATAATTCTATGTGAATTTACATACTACATATACAGTTCTTTAGATTGCGCGGCAAAATGACTTTTCGCTCTTGAAATGCAAACTCCATAAAACTACCGCAATAATATCATAAGTTAAATTGGCTGGCAATTTAACAATTTGATACTCATAAGCATCTTATGTTAGAATGATATCAATAATACTAAATGACATATTAAAATCTGGAAATAAGTTTATTACGAAAAATATTACGTCGGCCGAGGATTGATTTATTTTTTCAATTCTTAATCTCTCTCTGTTTTTAATTTGAATACATAATCCTGATCTTAAAAAAATAATACCGATATTGTCAATCTCTGATGCCACTTTGTGTGGATGTTTCGAGATCTCAGTCTGTTATATCTTGCGATATTGCGTTACTTCTGACAAACAAAAGCGGGATGTAAATTTCCGACACGTATCTTCCTATAGTTACGGATCGCTAGGCAGCAATTAGCAGATATTCGTGATTTATTCTCCGTCAGGATGGCTTTATGAGGGACCGTACACTAATCCTAAGCCTCTGGCCTGTAAGCTTGGTTAACTATGGATAGTATAATGGGATTCCACGGATCAGTGTGTTTCGTGCAAGCGCAATGATTACCAGACGAGACGCATGATTTTATTCCCTTTAGTTAGGCCGCACGTCTGATAAGCTTTAATACAAAATCGTCATGCTCGATTGCCATTCAGCTATTCCGGTATTGCATATCGATTCACGAAAAGAATTTCTGCGCGCTTCGCGTTGAGATATAGGAAAATATATATAGGGATCGTTGTACGGATCTCGCTGGTAGTTACAAATCGAGAAAATGTTCCTTTCGAAGTACGTTGAAGTGTGTTGAACGAAGCGCGCTACGTACTCGTTAGGTGCATTCGAACGAGAAGAGACGGACCGTAAGAGATCAGAGGTCAGACATTTAATGCACGCGCAACCGGCTCGCGCGCGCGGAATTCGCGCGCATTCCAAACCAAATTAATTTCTAATGAATTCCTCGAACACATAGAGGCACGCATAAATCGGCCCTGGCCATTATTGCAGATTTCATTATGACTTTGCTGAGTGCACTATACGAGGCGTAGATAATGGAACCGCTCAAAGAGCACAGTCTGTCGCCGTTGAGAGCGCTCATAATTAACTCTGTAATCCCCGTCGCCAATCCCCTTTATAAAAGCTAATTATCGTGCGTGAGTTTTGCCGAGAAAGGCTAAAGTCTACGCTGTAACATTCATTACAACTTTCTTGTGGACTTTATTAATCATTGAATTCATTTTAACCCACCGCGCGTTTCGGCGAATGAACAGATCACTTTTTTAAATATATAATAAAACATTATCATGTTGTAATATAATGTCCATATAGTTGAAATGAAACATTCGATGATTAATAAGAAAATTATTATATATAAAGAAATTTATATTACGTATCAAAAAACTGTCGAATTATATACATAATATAAGGTAGCAATCTTAAATAAAAGCATACATAAATTCATTTGAGTTTGCATTATTTAATTATCTTCGCAAAGAAGAAAAAACACGTATATGAGATGCAGTGTTATAATCTCCTTCTGTGATAAAGCAATCAGTTGTCTATTAATGGTACTTATATAAAATATTGGCCAGGAGATTGCTGAAGCAAGTGATTATGTTTATAGGTTTAACTTCCGGCCGGGACGAGAGCTTATCATGAGCTTTTAATAAAGATTGTAGCAACTATCCCCTAGCTATATATATATATATATATATTCCAAATCCAGCTTAATCTCGGACACCTTTTCTCTGAGGATTTTTATGTCCGCTCCGTCTGTATTATTCGGTAGGATTCCATGCGATTACCGATTGTTCTTTCTTCGATACGACAATTAAAAAAATAATATAATATTCGTAGTTTAAGAACGTTGATGCAAACTTTCATCTATTCTGAAATGCATATTTTATATGTATCGACGAATGGTGCATATTTTTTAAATATAACTGACGCTTGTAAATAGTTTATATACCTAACTATAGATTTTTTTTGCTAACAGTGATTCCAATTTTACTATAGTTTTGTAATTTAGATTTCGATTTAGTGGCTATTGTATAAACGTCAGTTTATTCGAAAACGTGCAACTACATTGAAGCTATACTTAATTGCCTTTTTGCATCCAAACAATGCGTACGAACGTATGTACATATTTGTTTCGCCTACATTTACAAAATTGCATGTTTCATATATTTCTATCAACTTCACGTGTGGTGCCTTTAGGCGAGAAACATGTATGTTATTCCGCGATAGGTGAACATGAATAATCACAAACGTAGTTTTTCAAGTTAATAAAGACAGCAAAACTTGAACAATAACGAATATTTCTTCACCGAAGTGATTTATACATATATTACATATATAATATACATTCTTAATTTCTTCATTTCGCAAAACAGTATTTATTACATTGTATTACAAAAACAATATAAAAACAGTTTCAAACATTTTCTTCTTCTTCAAAATTGATTTTTCTAACAAAAAAGTTTAGCAAATAAATTTTTTTTAATACAAAATTCATAAATGAAATACATTTGAATGTCACACACGGCAATTTTATGTTCCGACTGATAATTTATAATTTAATTTAAAGATGTTAAACAATTTTGAGATTCAAAATTTCAAAAAATAAACGATATTAAAAGACTAGGAGTCTATACTAAGGTGTAAGTTGATTTTTAATGTAAACAGAACGTAAAGTACAATTTTAAACGTTTCTATCCTCATCATCAGTGTATACAAATTTTGAACGTCGATACAGTTAACGAGTAAAACTTAAAATTAAAATTAAAATATCTGAATTAAATTTATAAGGAAGAAATTCATCTTGTTCATCTTGTGATAATGTGAATATATGAATCAAACTAAGTTATCAATATATTGCTTTTTCTCCATTCTTCTTTCTCCTCTTTTTCTATCCATTTTCAGAAGAAGAAAATAAATTAAAAAATTTTTTTATTCGTTATCAATAACATACCTTCATGGTGGAACCAACAAGATAAACTTACAGTAAAAATTTTTTTATAGTAGGTATTAAAAATAAAAATTTACTTTTCATCTCGTCCTCTCACTTATTAATTCATAGTTTCTAAGATATTAATCTAAATGTGGCAATATTATTAAGTATTTTCGTAATTATAAGTTAAACATAACTTATATATAACAATATATATGTTTCCATAATTATAACTGTTACATAATTATGATTACATGTGTACTTTATTTTTGCAAAGTTTCAGATATTTACGAGTTTTCAGATTGCCAAATCATCCTTTTAAGTATTTCCTCAAAGTTGTAATTTTCGATACAATATACTAGCGCGTTCATGCCCGATTTCATGAAATGAGAACAAGTGGGGACGTTAAACTTATAGAGAGCCGAGCAGCAGAGTTTGTATGAACCTCGTAATTTTCAGGGTGTCTGTAAAGCAGGCTGAGAGTTTCTCTTCTATTCACGTCGCAGCGGCACAGTGGAGAGATGGATCGCAATTAATCGATCTATCGCAAAACTACGAAACACTGTCGCGATAACGAATCACCGTTCCGAATAGAGACGTGGTTGCACGAGCAAGTACGCGAATATAATGGTTCGCGGTTTCCGTTCGCGTTCTGTGCTTACGAGTTCCCCTCTTGGCGTTCTATCGAGGATTTTTCATCGCTCGGCGATGAGAGCTGCACGAGGATTTATGACGCTACGGAAACGATATGCTATTCCGCTTCGATCGCGCATAGAAGATATTTCGTTTTGAATCTAAAGTACGTGTGCGGTTCGAGCGATAACGTGAGAGTAACTCGTCTACTTTTCGCTTTATACGAAAGAAATACCTTAAATATATCATATGCTATGCATTAGAGATACAAATTATGTATCAATTTTTCCCGATGAACGATCGTATAAATTATTTCTCGTAATTTTATGGTATATGGAAAACAAAGTTAAAATCTGCTTTGAACCACGCATGAATAAAATAGAGTCTATTGTGCGTTATTTTGAAATTCGACAATTTTAACTTTCTGGAGCTGAGTGTAAATCCGTTGGATGCATTCAATTATAAATCTCTTTATTAAAAATGTCGAACAATTCAATTTTTTCTATGTTACACATTATGCAAAAATTTTATTCTTATTAAAACTATGCTTACAAGAGAACCGATAGAACTCTCTCATTAATTTTGATGGGCTCTGTTGGATTTTGATGTTATAGAGCTTCAATAAGTAAATATTAGATTCAGCATATTTTTTATGTTTTTTTTTAAGGTTTGGGGTCGACAACCGTTAAAGGGAGTAAAAAGAATTTAAAAAATTTCTCACATTTTTGAAAAATATGACACTATTATTAAGAACATAAAATATTTGTATAAAACAATTTTTTATATGTATATCTAACAGTTTCAAAAATATTCGAGGATAAAACAATCCGTTTTATCATTGAAAAGTTATTTTCAAGATGTTATTTTGACTCATAAATCTGAAAATAAACAGAGATAGAAAATAACCTAATACTTTTTGATACTTTAAAACATATCCAAAATCTATTGAAATCAATGAGGGACAGTTATGGCGGTAGTTCTCTTCTAATATTTATACGAGTTATGATAATTTAATTCCTTAAAATTAGTGTTTTTTAATTAACATAAATTTTAAATGGCTCTCACAGGTGCAGCGTCAACAACAGTATTATAGATTTTGTCGTCAGATGCGGATGGTTAAAGAAGATAACAACGAATTTGAAAAGGAAGATAATAATTTTTCTGTATAGAAAAATAACTTACGCATATCGGAGAAATCATCGACCAGAATGATTTCCTGTATGAGATGTTCCGGTGATCTATCCAGCACGGAGTGCACTGTACGCAACAACACAGACCAAGCTTCGTTGTGGAAGCAGATAATTACTGCTGTAGGTGGAAGGTCCTTCAAGTATCTACTAGATTCCTTACACCTAAAACAAAAAAAAAATAGAAGCAATTATTAAATTAACCGTTAACAATCGTAAAGAAAATCGTGTTTTGTATGTTATTAAAATTATATTTCACGTACAAAATATTGCTAACGAAGTAAAATCAAAATATCGCTGTGTGTTTCATGGTGAATATATAGGTCTTGTCCACATTCCTTTAATATAATATTAACTTCGATAGCACAGATTGCGCAATTGTTTACAGAATAATCACGAGCACAGTACGTCAATAGTGCGGTCGAATCGAGTTCTTGATCTGCAGACCGCAACAGGGATGATTACGCGAAACCGATAATATGTACGAGAAGATATGTCAGGAAAATACGGTAATACGATTAAGGTAGAGAATGTTCGTAAACTAAACGCCCACGAAGTGTACGCTCACCCGAAGTTCACCGCAAAATGAATGCCAGGGATGCAGGGATTGCGACTTCCGGACCTGGTTAATGCACGAACACATATAGCTGGCCGCAGACACACGCCGTGGTTTATGGATACGGCAAATAAAATGTATACGTATGTGTTCTTCGCTTTTTCGCGAATATTTGCGAAAGCTCGCCGTTTCTGTGTATTAACGTATAACTCTCGTCAAATTCTATACACATCGTATTT
The DNA here is from genome assembly GCF_001594065.2 of Cyphomyrmex costatus. NCBI lineage: Eukaryota > Metazoa > Arthropoda > Insecta > Hymenoptera > Formicidae > Cyphomyrmex > Cyphomyrmex costatus. The sequence goes on along the minus strand of NW_017274955.1, from coordinate 1,375,179 downwards.
ATTCAATATTTACTCTGTTGCATTCGCCATTCGCGATTTTGTAGTCTCATAATGCATTTAATATACGTAAATACATTTCGCTTCACAATCGATGTCTCCGTAATTAGCTCTACTATAAATATGATATGCTTCCACCCATAAGATAATTATCATATATTAATTCAAGGTATTCGTTCGTAATTAGCGCATTATACTGCAGTCGAGAATAAGTACATTGTACACGTTACGATCGCGCGCATTGCGTGCTAATGAAGCGATTATGAGATGTGCCATTCAATAACGGCCATTACTATGATTACCATCTGTGAATAATTTCAATTAACAGCTGCCAGCACACGCACCGCTCACGAAATGTACTGTTTGCTAAATTTCCGATTTATCCTTCCTGGTGTACCGAAGCGAATATCTACTCGTGAATGAGATCCCTTCATAATCAGTTTCCATGTCTGATTGGAGGCGTTTGTGTTAGATGAAATATAAAATTTAACGTATCTACATATGTATAACATTCATACGTCTGTACTTTCTCGTTGCAGAAATAGCTTAAAGTATAAACTTATTAAATAACAGTTTCTCAGTTAATATGAGAATAAATCATGGAAGATAGGACGATAGGTTAATAGTTAAACAATAGAATAATAATAAGCCAAATAGAAAAGAAGAGAAACTTCTTGAAAATAGTCAACATTTTGCAGATTGAAATATAAAAATGTGGATTTATCAGAACAAGATTATTAAGATATTATATAATGTATTTTAAAACACATTGCAGTAAAAATTACATAATAAGATAATATTGATAATTCAATATTGATAATGTAATATAGCAGTAATGGAGAGGGGATAAGTACTTTACATTTACATGTCGTGTAGTTTCACATTTATCAAAAAAAATTGACGCTTAACAAATTTCAAACAAAGAACAAACATGTCACATGGAATTTTACATAAATTGTCACAGATATTTTAACATGAATCGTTTTTATCAATGTTCATAATAAACATATAAATGTATAAATTCAACTACATACGTTATAACTAAGCTGCGAATTGTAAGACATATCACATGATATTTAAAATGTTACATGATAATTAAAATTTTTTTATATAGCGTGTTGGAAAAAAGGGTATTATAATACCACAATAAAATGATAAAGAGGGTTTTCTTTTATGAAAGTAGAGAGGTTTAATTTCTCTGTCCCGAATGACTGCTGTATCTGGTCATAAATTCATAAAGATAACGGCACCGCGGCGCATGTCATATTAAGATAAAATTAATATAAAATTAGAGTGAGAAATGTTTAATTAAAGATTTCATACGGCATAAAAGAGCCAGAATCGCCTATTTAAAAAAATATGATATGCATAATTTTAACGCAGACTGATTTTAATTGATTAAATATTAACATAATCTCTAGTATATTTTGATTGCGAAGATTAAGAAAACTTTTATTAATTTATTAATTTTCAAACATGTTAAAAAATAATCTACTCGCATATTTGATAACAATAATGCAGACACTGTAACTGCAGATGACAATTAAAGTGTAAAAAAGGAAATCCAAATATACTCGTACATGTAGTCGTGCGCGCAATATGCTTAAAGATAAATATTATATTAAAATTTCATAGAACAGTACTTAATTTTTATTATATAAATTTTATTTATATAAGTTATAGTTTATTTTATAAGCTATCATAAAATGTGTATGTATATTGTATAATTTTATAAAAAGCTTCATATTTAACTAAAAGAAAATGTTTTCAATTTAATCATTGTTAAAAGTTAATGCAGTTTGGAAATGTATAATACATGTATATTTCTAAAAGTTTTAAAGGAAAAAATGTCTTATAATATAATTTATTAATTTGTAGAATATTTACGTTTTTGTGACAAAACGTAATATAATATTAATTAAAGAAAAATTGGAATTAATTATATTTTTTACATAGATTCTTTAAAGTAACATTTTATCAATGTAAAACGTATGCTTCCTACGTTATTGTTGATTGAATATCTGATGCACCTTAACTATACATCAGATAAGCTTTCGACTAGAAAAGCAAAAGAGGATCGCAAACACCGAGCTGAATCAACGCTATTTGCATTTGCATTCCTCTCATTCCGCATTAGTTTGTGTACTCAATTTTAACAGTAAAGCAAAGCCGGCGAAATTCTCATTTTCAAATGCGGAGCACTTGCGTTTTTAATTTCCAACATTGTCGGTGATAAATCTCGCAGTAATAACGGCTTCCACGGAGAAAATTCTGGTCGCGGTTTGTCATTATTATCGCACATAATTCTTGCAGCAATAACAGGTTTCTTAATCTCCTTTTCTATAAGTCATTTTTTAATTCATATTACGAACAACGGTACTCGTTACGTTATACCATTTAATGCAATAATTTAATATAATTAATATCATTTGTATAAAAATATAATAATATATCGACTACACTCGATATATCAATTATTATATATAACTGATCCTTTTAAAATTGTTCGGCTCGATAGAAAAAATCTAATAAATCCCGCATGAATAAATTGTTATTTATAATATTATATTATCCGATTAAATAATACATATAAAATTGCAATTTTTCGTTTAAACATTAAATATATATATATTATACTAACATTGAATTTGTATAACAGAATAATTATTCTATTAGCTAGATGTGGAGAGAATCTATCTATATCAATGCGTATTTATGCAACTCGCACAGGTTGAAAGTAAATCATAGCGATATCGTCACAGTCGTATTAATATCGCGAGAACGCGCGGCCACGAATATAAATCGCGCGCGCGGCACGGCTCGAACAAAGTGGGAAATCGCTTAAGCCAGTAAACGCATCGATCGTTTCCAGTCGATTGACGTTCAACAGCGATATCCTCTTTCCCGTCGACAAAAGAGACTCCATTGTTGGACGGCGCTCGGGATGGGTACCTCGAAATCAGCCACGGATATCGAATGAGAAGCGGCTCCTTCGCGTGTTCAGCACATTTGGCGATCACCCTTACCATCCTCATCCCCCTGTCATCCCAATCGCCTAAACCCCGCGAGGCGTTGCACTCGATCAAACGCGTCACGTTTCATGCTGCATCCTTTACCGTTCCTCCTTCGCCCGGTCCGCATCTCGGATGCGTGGAATTCTATTTGCAAGTCTCTTCGCCGTAAGCATCTTGCCTGCGGGGGATCCTGACTTGTCTTCGTTCGCGAAAATTGAAGAAATAGGCACGCGCAAAGTGAGTGAAAGTCAAATACTGTGGAAGTGAGTGCACGAGCTTCGGGGAAATGACGTTGCGCTGCGCGAGAGAAGATCGAGAATCAAATTTCTCACGTCCAAATTCTTCCTTTGTTGGCGCGACGGCGAACATTCATTTCTAATAAATTGTAATGAGAACATTTTTAGATAAGTATCGCGTACGTGACGAAATATAGAATCGAACGTTTTATCCAATTAAAATTTAAATTGTGATAAATTATCATAACCTTTTCGTTGAATCATTATTAAAAGTTAATAAAGCTTGGGAAAATATAATCTATTTTTTAAAGTTTCAAAGAAAAGCGCCTTATAATGGAATTTATTGATTTGTAGTATATCCAAGTTTTCATCTCATCCCTTTTGCCCGATACCGCAATAAAATGCAAGAAAAACATCTTAAAACTCGCAAGGCTATCAGAAAATGCAGAATGAGATGTACAATCTAATTTAGTTTCCCCGGCGTAATTATATATCTTTAAAGAAAAACTTTCGCGAGGGTAGCGTTGCAAAATATCTGTTTCAGCGTTTCTCTGAAAGATAAATGAAAGTTTCGTGAAGCTAATTGCGGGCTTTTACGAGCATCTTTCTTGCCTTTCAAGAATCGTTTGTCTACGGATCTTCAGATTATGTTGCAACATTCAACGTCGACATTCCTTACAAATGATTTTACATTTTTCTTATCTTTTTAACCATACTTAACAAGTTATTCAATCCGATAATAATTATTCAATCTATTTTAGCATGAATAGCTAATGACAGTGAATTAATGAGATTTTACTATACAATTTAAGTCGCGATAGTGTGATAATACTGTGCAAAAATAAACCTAAACCTCAGAAATCATAAAGCGGAAAAATTGGATACTTCGCGCGGTATCTCTTGCAAGTTACGCTACATTTGGCGTCCTTCGAGTATGACCTCGAATCTAAGAGAATCTAGATACTCGCGGATTCCCGTCATAACCGATAAGAGAGCCTTTCTCGCACGAGATTATAGGACCATCCGAGAGAAATAGATCCACATTTTTAAGAAAGATGACGCAGATAGTTCGAGATAGCCAGCGTGATAAAAATGCATGAGCCACGTAAACTCAAATCCTGATTGATTGTTCATCGTTACAAAGGTCGCGCAAAATTTCTTATCAAAAATTTGCGTTTATTCTCACAACTCTCAAGTCTTTTCTATACAATGTGCATTTTGTTTTTTCTTACTTTTTGCCTTTTGCTATTTTTCACATCTTGTCTTTGTGCCTCTTATCCCGTTTTTCGTTTTCTATCACTCGAAATAAAAGTTAATCAACTTCGGAAGAAACAAGAAATACGTGGTAAGAAATATAATTATCAATAAAAGAGGTCGCAAAGAGGGAAGAAAGCAAGAGGTAAAAAGCAAGAAACAGGAAACAAAGATCCTTTAAAATCTTACACCCTCTCTCATACATTGCTGCTCATTAATTTCAATACTTTCAGATTCGTTGATCTCTCAAAAAAACAAAGAATAACGTGATGTTAATTTAGCACAAAAATTAATTCACCTGCCGTTACAAACACTTTCCATAGCAGATCACTTTTCGATTGATCATTTTTTCCTGGAAGTCATTTACGAGACCACTTTACACATTTACACAAGTTTTCACAGTATCGCAATACAAGGCGATAAAACAACACTACCAGTTCTTTCGCTTTGTATGTATTGACGAATCTGTTTCAAAATAGCATTGGGCATGTATCTGATATCACTACGAGTACCTCGTAACCTTGCGAGTGTATTTTATTTCTCCGAAAATAGTCGAAAACTGCAGTTTTTGAGGATTTTTATATAAATAATGTATAAATATGATACACACAGTGCTGAAAATGTTTATAACAGTAGATGAACTCATTTTTGTGCGAAACGCAAGTATCATGTTCATTCTTTACATCAGAGAAATTAATGAATATGGGTGCAGAGAGAAAAAGATTTCTCTGAATTTCTATTTATTTCACTAAAGTTTGTTTTATTGAAACAACATATGCTTGTACGAAACATTATTTGTTTTAATAAAAATTTTGTTGTTTCATTCGAGAGACACCTATTATTTGACAGAAATATTGTAACATTATTATGTAAAGTAATATCTTTCAATGAAATAATATATTATTTGATTATATACAATAAATATAAAAAATGAAACATTTATTTGATAATAGCAAAATATATTGATAAAGCTTGTTATATGTGAATTATTGCTTTCTTAGAACAATCATTAAGTACATTTTTTTTCTAAATACGGAAACGATGATTCGTGCATTTTTCCACAACAAGATTGAATGAGCAATGCTATGTGCTATATCAATTATGTTTGTGTCTAAAGCCAGCGGCACACGATGCTTGTTTTCCTGCTGGATTGCTAGCTGGATTAGAATCTTGCCACTCTATTGGCTGCGGTGCTGTCGGTACCAATATCGTAGCCAATCCGATGGCAAGAATCTGATCCAGCTAGCAACAGGAAAACAAACATCGTATGCCGCTGGCTTTACAGTTAATTGCGTGAATGTCAAAGATAGACATCTTTTTTGTTCGAACAAATAATGTGTAATATTTAAGATAGAGATATATACTCGTATTGTTTCAAATTCAAACAAGTGTATTTATTGATTCAAACGTTGATTTGTTTGGACCATTCTAAATAACAAATTTATTATATACCAAATAATTATTATATACCATTAATCATTATATACCATTATTATATATATCAATTAACAATCATTTTTACTAAATTCAAAGAAATCTTTTTCTCTATATGTGTGTATTGAAATTAATGAGGAAAGGATAATTTTCTCATTATTGTGCAGATTTATATATGCCCAGTTCATGTTTTCTCTCTTTTCCGTTAAAGTGTGTTTATCATACTTTCCCAAGAACTCGACATGTTTGTTTTGTAAGCGACAGCTGATCGCGCATCTTCATAATAATGTTTACACGTGTATTGTGTAATTAGGCTATGTAATGTTTGGATGAGAGAAATCGACTCTCCCCAGACCTAATTCTGGAAGTTTGAAAATAGTCACTGAAGAGAAAGATCGATCGCGCTAGCTTTCGTGCACATTTTTCATATTTCGAATTTGCAAGAACACTTTTGTATATTTTAATATTATCATGATTCGCAAGTAAATAAAGCAGAGAGAGAAATGAAAAATGACACTTCGGTCCTTCTTTAATTCGATTTATTTCCCGCACACATCTATAACATAAAATTACGTAAAAAAATCCAATATAGTTATATTCTTTATTGCTGACAATTATTCAACTAATAATGAGATATTTTTCATAGCGAAAAACCGAGCATGGAGGAAGACTTATACATTGAATTTTTTCGAATGTAATTACCTATTTATTCTCTCGTCATTTATTATTTCGCATCAAGGGTAATCTGGCACAATGGAAAAAAAATACAAGCGCGGTTTCAATTAGCTCTCCGCGACGAGAATATCGCAACTGCAAGCTCGCATCCGCTCCGCGGGGTGTCGTAAAGATATCCGTAATGGTTCGGTGGGGTGCGGACTTTCGGATATAGGGGTAAACGAGAATATCCGTGATGAAGTGTTTCTCACCTTTCCTCGTGTGCCACGAAAAGTATGTGTACACGCACGTGTACGTGCATGTGCGAGGGACCGGCGCTAAGTTACGAGAGCTTTCGCACGCGGGCGTGACAGGAATGTATATAGTTGTATACACGTTCCGAACGTTAACCCGCGAATTATTGTCTCATTTATATCGTCGTATTTAATTTCGCGGGGATACCGTGAATCTGTACAAGCATGGCTGCCGCAACACGTAACGTTTATGTCAAAGCTTCTCGCTGACCAGAATAAAAAAGAAACAAAAAAGAACGAACGTCGTTCCAACACGGAAGCTATTTTCTTATGCCTCTCTGTATCACCTAATAACCGGGTTTATTTATGTCATCGATTTTACTTCTCTTTTCAGAATAACGGTAAAATAGTGGACTTACCAAGTAGAACACAAAAAGTTTTGTTAATATTAAAAAATGACATCAAAATGTTTTTTTTTTTTTCCAAAAAGATTGTTAAAGTCACTTTTCGATCAGTCATGATTCACTTTAATGTTATCTTGATGTTGTCTTAACCTATTTTTCAGCTTGGTTTATAGCCATAAGAATGTCAACGTCACAGATTTCCAATGCATTTTTTTTATACAAGTTCAATTTTCTGTACAAAAATCCTCGTGCTTTTCTCCCACACACACACACACGTTAATTTTCATGTAGCGAGATAAGCAAGGTAAAACCACTTTTATGTAGAAAGAGTACATGCAAATCTCGTCTGTTTCTTAACGTGGATGAAGTATAAAAAGCGGAAGAGCAAAAATAAACCGAAATCCGAGAGAGAGAGATTGCAAATCGTTTAAGTACAAAGGTTCTCCTGGCACGCGAGTAGATGTATATGAATCAAAGCAATCGCGTGGCACTCTATTCATCGATTGCTTCACACGAGGGAACTGATTGAAATTCAATCTTAACGAGACACGTTTGACGACGCTTTGACAGCACCGTGGCGTCGGGAAACGAATGCTCTGCCAAAATGTAAAAGCACTTGCCGAAGACTACGCAGGAAGTTCCACGGAAAGCATGAAATACAGCAGCATGGAGATTCCATATATACGCATGTCATAAAATCCCAAGTGAGCCTGGTTGCGCGGCGACAGCTTTGTATCCCGATATAGTGCCAGCGACATTGGAATGCCCTAGTGGGATGTGAGAGAAAGAACAGAACATCCATGATATGCGATGGTTTTCAGATTTCTTAGCTTCCGTATTCACATCAGATTTTAGTGCTAAATGCAACGTGCCTGAACTTCGCGAGTGATAAATCTTACAAAAAAAGTGTATGCAAAATGTAGACGCATTTATAATAAGTCATTTCTAAAAATACATTCGAAATAATATACTCATTTCGTTTTCGTTCCGAGATTATTTCACTGTTGGAATAGATTCTGTCGAGATTCTGACACGTCCACTCGTCTTAAATCTGAAGGGAAAATTATTCTTTTAAAGAAAGATGGAAATTTATAAAGAAACATTTTTAATGCTATTAATGCTCGACGAAATTTCACGAAAAATTGGTTTAAATTTGATTAGTAATAATTGAAGATTGTGTTTTCAGATAATTATGTAAAATACGATATTTTACATATAAAAGTATAGATATATTTCTTTTTCCATTTTGAACTCTATATACTTTGTAACTAAAAATCCTGTTTCTTACATAATTTACATTAGTTTGTCTAAAATACATATATCTTAAATTATCACGAAAGAAAATAACATTGTAACGACGTTTTACAGCAGCAGTTAAACATTTTACGGAAGCGTTTCGACATTGCTTAAATATTCTTTCTAAACGTCTCAATGAGGTGAGATTTTAATTCGACAATGCAGCGCACCGCTTTACGAGCGTCACAGTTCGTACTTTCGCGTATATACCTCGTAAAATTTCGCGTACAACAGTTGACAGCGTTAACATGACAGCTTTGTATCTCGAGGTAGCAGTGAAACAGTCTAAGAGACGCCTACCATTTCGGTTCCGTGCATGCGTCTCTCTCTCTCTCCCTCTCTCTCTCTCTCTCTTTTGCTGGTAACTCGCATATTGCAGTTACGATCGTATATTCCCCCTTCAGATTTATGTTACTTTGGGATTTTCGTCGCAGAAGGAAAATTCCGTGTATACAGTCCAATCCTGGAGTTTTTCAGTTTATTACCGTCGTTTTCTGCTGTATAATTTTACGTATACACACCGGAGTTTACACGGTTGTTTCCACTTGCGGCATCTGACCCGCAATGTCGGTCACCACTACGTGAAATACATTTGGTCAACTGTAAGTAATTAGTGGCTTGACAAATGCGCTCCGGCCTCGTTTAAAATGCGTTATATTTTATTTCACATTTAAGTTACAATAACAATGTGCATACAAAATTTTATTATATTAAATTTAATTTAATGTAATTCTCATACATATTATTTCATTTGCCCGTTGTAGCAGTGAAAATATTTATGAAGGATGCGAGCTTTGCATGTGAGTTTAGAATAAATCGCTGCACAATCATTGGTTGACGGCTAGTGCATTCCAATTAACCGGCCTTTTATAATTATTAATAACAGCCAAGCATTTTGCCGTTAGTAAATTACATTTCTCTTTAATTAATTGAGTAAATAACTTGAAATGACAAAAAATGGAAATGCATATGAAATACAAACGAAATTAAATGTGCCAATATATATTAACGATACGGGCATATTCAGAACACATCAAAAGCAAAAGCAAGAAGAAGTCGGTCAGTTTTCGATACTCCCGTATCAGTCATCTCTTTTCAGTTATTTCGATAATTTTAATTCCGATAACACGCAGTTATCGGAATAATTAAAAATTTGACAATTAATTACTGCAATTACCACGAAGCGAGCAATTTCTCGTTTGAGGAAAGGGTGTGTAAGGAAAAGAAAAAAATATAAAAAAAAAACGTCGCATCCGAATTTTTGCATCGCGTCGCGTCGCGAATGCGATGGCAAGCCCCCGCTGCATCGCCACGCCGCGCCGGACGGAATCGCGACTTGAAAGCTCTGGAAGGGGATGATGGATAGTGTTTACCTGTAATGAGTAAACATTCTCGTCCGCTGCCATCGCTCGTGGCGAACTCGAGGGAGTGAGGAACGGTTCGTGCCGGCGCGATGCGACTGGCTCGCTAACAAGCATCCTCGTTTGCATCCTATTTCTATACCTTTCGTAAAATCTGCACGCGCGTTATCGTCAGCGCCGGCGGAGTTAGCAGTCATTGAATTCGCGTTCGTGAAGGTGCATCGACGAGGAATACGCAACCCCTACGCTCGCACGCAGTGAGAGCCAAATACACATAGATGCAGAGAAGCAACAACAGTGGCAAAGCGAATTGACGTTAAATAAACGATGCGATACTCACGCTTTACGAGATACGTTACGATCTAGATTAAAAAAAAGGATATCTACATACAACACGTGCGCGACGCAACTATTCATATATTCTCAGAGATTATTGGAACAATGAATTGTTGAAAAAGGATCGTTCTTAAACAAAAGAACGAAAATTCTGTTCTATCGCATAAATAAGTATTAAAAGGTTGTATAAAAATAAATTGTTTTTTACGAATGCAAATAAGTGTCTGAAAAATCATTCAGGTTATTTACTCTGTCCGCTTTATACGTAGATATATTTTAAACGCTGACGAAACAAGATAAAAAATAAAAAGCAACGCGAATTCGTATTTATTTATTTATATTTCACTTTGAACGACCTGTTTTCCATGCTGCAACATATTAACCCGGCGGCTCTGAGCGACGCCTATGCGCGTAAACGCTTATTTCACGCATTTATGTATACAACCGGCGTAGTAGGTTTACGTCGGGGATTATCTGCGAGCTTAACTACTGCTGTTTTCAGAGACAATAGAGGGAGAGATGCGGCCAGGAGCGTGGCGGGCTTTATGAGCCTGATGCATCAGTAATGCTGGTCGAAATTCGGCTGCTGATATTCCCATCTCCAGGCGGTATGGTAATTATCGTATTGTGCAAATAATGCCGCCGTTATGTATTCAAATTGAAACATCGTCCGAATGTAATTAAAGCGGACCGCTGCCGAGAAACGCGGGCGTGCTCGGCTGAGTTCTGCGTATAGCGAGCTGTTACAGGTGCGCACAAAGCCCAGGATGGACGACGACTCCATATACATCTCTTATCACGTCACGTTACATTCGCAATTGTTAGCCGACGTTTCGGTAATTGCTGTGTCAATAAACCTTGATTCAGCGCGAAACGCCTGAGATGAGATCGAAGCGCGCGAGGCTGCTCGGTAATATTATTTACGATTGGCAATTTATTTATACCTCAATGCATCTGGATGATTAATTGTTCACATGAATTGGCCGCATACCGCCCCTGATACAATAAGCCGTGCTGAGTGCGATTAATATTATTTAGTTGATGGCGTTTACGTTAATTCGATCGTACGTTAAAGCTTATTATGTAATTACGTTCTAAATTTATAAAATTTGTCGTCTAACGCGTGTTTTTAAGACTTTCTTTTACTTCTATTGTAAAAACACTTATAATAGTAATAAATATTACATATTTTTTCTCATATTTTCTTTGTATTATTAATATAAATATTACTAATTTGCTGCAAAATCTGATTATTGCTTTGAAAAAAAAAAAAGAGCATACAAGCATTCTATAAAAATGTTTGCATAAGAAAGTTTGATAACGGTTCGTCATCGTCCGATTAGTCCTATGCTTTTAATTAACAACACGAGGTATGACCAAAGGCGATGTATATTCAAAGAGTAATTGCCTACAGTATGATGCGTGTCAATTGTATACGTTACGTGATCAATTTAGATATCTCACAGTTTCTCGAGAAAGACAGAAAGAGAGAGGGGGTGGAGGGAGAGAGGGAGAATGCTTGTTATCCGTTGTCCGAAACTGTCACTGAACTGGACAAGCTCGCACGTAATTATCGGCATCTCTAGACAATAGCGCTCGTTATCCGTTGTGGAACTATTGCTCAAGACAGGTTCTCGCTCGTTGAAGACCACTACCCTTCGGGCAAACCAGTATTACTTGCTATTCTTTACTTGGACACTGTCCAAGTTTCTGGCTGTTTATGTGGATGAGTATCTCCTCACTTGCCTACTTTTCGTTCACCTCTTTAGTTTTTACCTACTCCGTCTGAAAGATGACATCGTGATCGTTAGGTGAACAATTGACTGAACACCCCTAGTCCTTAATAGATATATTAAAATTATGATTTATTGGATATATAAAAATATATATATAAATCATTGTTATAATAAACTAGCAGTATATTTCCGATTAATTAAGTGAGACGGGAGTTTTCTACAGAGACAATTTTTCAATGATGCTTTTTGATGCAAAATTTAATTTTTTCAAATTGACAAAACCTTCAATAAAAATATGAGATCAAGAAATTTTTCGTAAAGCATCACGTGTAATGCTTCCGTATAGGAAAGCTGTAATTCTTTTTAAAGAAATTTTTTCCGTACGTCATGTTGTAACTTACTGAAGTAAAGAGCATGCATTCTTTTGTACATAGCTATGTTGCAAAACGTATGCCGTAGCATCTGAATCCATTTGATGAAAAACCAGTGTAGGTCAAAGTCTCATTGTAAAGGAATTAAACGCATTAATCGTTTCAACGACGAAGATAAAATAATATGTAACGGAATACAGAAGACAACAATATTACGAGACCCAAAATTTAAGTGCAAAGATTTGTATCGTGGAAGAAAAAGCTCCACGAATGCCGGTGATGCCGGTGTACACATCGTCCGTTACTCCTGTGAGCTGCTGCTGCTGCTGCCGCCATCGTTTCGCATCCATCTCACTCTCAGCCGCAATATGGCCGCGAATTAATTGGTCTTGCCCCATGATTAGTAGGTCCCACGGAATTACCGCGATGCCCCGCTGTGATTAATATCCTGGTGTTGCCAACTTTCACGCGCGGAAGATTAATAACGGCGAAAATAGAAGAGGGGGGTAACAGAGAAACCGACGGACAGATTTAATATCCTGGTGTTGCCAACTTTCACGCGCGGAAGATTAATAACGGCGAAAATAGAAGAGGGAGCGGGGTAACAGAGAAACCGACGGACAGAGGGGGCCCTCTCGTACGGAGAGTTTTAATACAGCGGCGACGGTTTGTCACCGCAGAATTTTACCGTCCAAATCTCCCCGTATTTCCTTGCCTCTCTATTGCGTTCGCAGCCGGCATCTGTCTGTGCCTGTCACGCGCAGGTGTATAATCCTTTTTCAAAAAGTTCCGACCGCACTTCAAGTGGAACCGGCGATGTGTTTCGATCGAATGATGTCTATGCGCGACCAAACCAGAAATTGAGACTCACCCGACGCGTAGTAACATTCTCGCATTTCGGTTAGACTGACTATAGTATGCCGCACTCTTATGCAGAACTTAAAAATATACATTCAAAGAACGAACCTTGACATTATCTCCGTGAAATTAATATACGTGTGATCACCGACTTGTTCGTTAAATATAGAAAACTTGTGCTAGACTAAAATGTGCGGATGAAATGTGAAACGTTGAAGAGAGACGAGAAAAAAATTAAGGTCACATAAAATATCACGCTATTACAGCTTGCATTCATGGTTTGCGATATTTCTGAGATGTTAAATATTCTCGTAATCTGTGACGACAACTTTTATACAAATATAAATTGAAAGCTGTGTGTATTAAACAGTTTTCTAAATGTAAATTAAAATGTCCGTTTGATTTTCGCAAAAGAAGGTGCAAATGTCAGAATTTTTGCACGCCTCATGAACTTTTACGAATCTATAAAAATTATACTTTAGTATATATTTTAGAACGTAATATAACATAAATTATAAAAAAATGTTACTCGATTTTAAAGCCAATTTTATAAGTTTCACAAAAATTTATGAAAATTATTTTGTAAAAATAATTTAATTTAACTCTGACGCGGATATAACAGTAATTTAACAATGGTAGCATTGTATTAATACATTATGCTTTACTTACACAGTCTTCAGCTTCTCTCCCTTTAAAGTTTGATGAATGTCGGAAAAAGCTCATTTTAAAGGTTGAAGCAGATTGAAGCAGGTTGAAGCGCACAGTATCGATTCCCGATTGAATTTAAATATCCTTTGCTCATATACTTTATAATCGCAAAATTATCGGATATTAATTTAAATATGCAAATCATCTTTAACATTTTCTAGTTCTCTCATTTAAAAGTAACTATATCAATAAATTATCTATCGATCGAACTGTAATAAATCTATAAAACCCTTTAAAACGACTTCGTGTAATTAGTTACAATTTTTATTATAGTTACAATTTGTCTTAAGTACTGAACAAACGTTAAATAAATCTACAATAATGTATAAATTTACCTAATACAAATGACACCTCTACGTCATATTTCTATATATGTAATTCTATACGTATAAAACACTGTCTATAAAAAAAAAACCAAAGAAACATCATTATTTCCCCTGTTTAATACAACGAGCGTTATCACAGTTCTAGTGGCTTTTGAATCACCAATGGTGCGAAATTTACATTAAAATGTCCTTTAAAATTGAGGCTGCGAATGAGTTCTAAATTCATATCGTCCAATTCGTTTTGACCAAACACGCAGATGAATGAATCCACGTCGCGCAGAGGCCGACGCAACCGGTGTTCAGACACACGTAAATTATTTCGCGTCGTTAACGCAGCGAGTTCTCCCCAATGACGTTTCGTAGAAGTGCGGTCAACGGTGCAAGCGGTAGCGTTTAATTAACGTATGCATTATACCGTTGGAGAGCGTAGCGACCAGTGCGGTATCTGCAGACTAGAAACATAGCATTAATCATAAACGTACGGGGATTCCGATGCGTATTCCGACACGCATCACACGGCACTGGACTAACTCTGCAACGCGCGAAATTCATTCGCGTACTTAAATATGCATACGATCGAATTAATGTGGATTCCGACAGAAAGTTTATAAATTGCATCGCATTGGGATTGCGATAATGTATCACCAATGTATGTATACTACAATTTTCACGTTGGAGTGGTTTAAAAGCTCTCATCAAACTGTATTATAGCTGTAGATAAATTTGTACAAATAAACAACTACATATACACACATCATACACATACAACAAAAGCAAAATAATGAATTTCTTAGCAGAACACATTTCGGAGCGTATTATTTTTCTAATTTATCGTAAAACATTATGATTAATTCAGAAATAATTACTTAGGATAATTTGTATTATTCCAACAGTGAGAAAATAAAATTCAGTTACATCAGTTATCGCTTTCTTTATTGATTGAGAATTCATACTTATTTTTTTTATTTTTTTTTATACTTTTTTAGAAAAACTATTTTAAGTAAATATATATGTGTATAAATATAGATTTGCTTAAAATATTGTTCATATGCTATACAGGATGGGGCATGTTAATTGCAAATATACTATAGAAGACATAGGACAAAAGTTATGTGACTTCCAGGGAGACACAGGACAATATACAATGAAAAATAAGAAGTTTCATTTAAAAAATTCAGA
Source organism: Cyphomyrmex costatus (assembly GCF_001594065.2). Taxonomy (NCBI): domain Eukaryota; kingdom Metazoa; phylum Arthropoda; class Insecta; order Hymenoptera; family Formicidae; genus Cyphomyrmex; species Cyphomyrmex costatus. The sequence goes on along the minus strand of NW_017274955.1, from coordinate 1,359,761 downwards.
GTGACTTTGCCTTCACCTTGATAACATCACCTAAGGTCAAAAACCCGTGGTGTCATCTTGTGCCCCCTGACATAAACTTTTGTCTGAAACTTTTTTCAATTCTATGTTTTCTTCTCGAGTTATTCGCCTGGGACGATTAAAATACCTGTATATGTATACACATAGATACGTAATACATATATATCAATAAAATTAAAAGATTACTTGTGATTCACCTTGCAAAATTTACCTTGCAAATAACTCGATAAAGAAAAATCGTACAGAGTACGATTTAATAAAAAAATAAAAAAATAAATTCTCAAAGAAAAGATTCACTCTTTCGAATGCTATAAATCGCATTTGTGTGCAATTTTTAATTCGCGTGGTGGAATTTCGTAAATTTCGTACATTTAAAATTTGATGCATTTTCATTTACGTTTGTGTAACTCTATAAAATATCAATAAATTCGTTTTCTAAAATACCGATCGAAAAGTACAGATTTCAAACTGTAAAACGTTTTTTTTTTTATATTTTGATATGATTTTTGACGAAGTTCTTTAACTTAAAATTTGTCTATTTTTTACTGGGTCGAACAGATAATTTTTTAAATTTTATTGAGAAGTGTGTATTGAGTTAAAAAGTCCTCTACAATTTTGTAATTTTGGTAACAGTCAATGATTAGGTTTACATATGTATGTGCGCGCGCGCGCACACACATACACACACCCAACTATTCAGTATTACGAAAATTGCAAAATTATAGAGGAATTTTCGACTAAATTTTTTATCAGGAATATATAGCGTTATATGATAATAAATATTGTACAATCAATAATATATAATTAATAATAGTGACTTTTAATTGAGGTACAAAAATCATCCTAAGTGACCGTTTATGCAAATAAAAACTAGGTGATTACTTTCAGATTAACATGATGCTAACAATGAGATTTATTCTTTATAAGTTTTCGCATACAAAAATAAAGAAATATCAATCTTCTCCATTTAATATACTATAACCATGTTTGGAAAATAATTAGACAAATGTTATTAAATCAATGTCAGTATACGTTAATTAATTTCTGAACGGTGAGAAAAATAAATGATGTCAGTAACATCCGGTGACGGTAATCAATACTAGCGTTTCCAAGTATTGTACTGCGCAATCTGTTGCAGCAGGTCAACAGTTAAAATGAAAAAAAAAATACGTAAAATTAATTAAAAATAGATTAAACTTAAAATTACATTTTATAATGAACAGCAGTAGACTTATCAATGACAGAAGATTTCGAATTTTTATTTATATACAATAAACTATAACATCGAATCAATAAATACAGAGTGGCAGAATTAAAAAAATGTTATATTATACGTACGCGCGCGGTAGAATTTCAGGAATGTTATTTCATGCTCGTGAGGCAAAAATTCCAATAGTACCATGAATGCTAATGTGAAAAAAAACTTTATATTATTATATTACTGTTTTATTACATGCATATAACTTGAAAAATTTCAATAATTGTTCACCAACAGAATTCTTTTATCTACATTAACTCCTATTATCTTCGATATATTTATATTTTTTTAAACTACATTTTATCTTCAATTGTTCTAAAATCATTTATACGTAATTAAGTTTTAAGATATATCTATACCGAGAGAGAGAGAGAGAGAGAGAGAGAGAGAGAGAGAGAAAGAGAGAGAGAGACATTGAATCTTTAAATATTTTGAGAAATGGGAAATAACGAATTAATAATATTAATTTTCATTAGACATATTCACATTACATATTCATTTCCATGCATATATGTATGTCAACCTATTCGAGCGTCTATAGGAGATCAGTTGGCTTAATGCTAAGCGTCGATGTATCACTGTCTCCAGAGGAAACCTGATAATTACCAACGACGGCTCATTAATAGCGTCTGTACCATTTCTATTCGATATCCAGAAATGTTGATAAGGAATATCTTTCGTCTGTATGGGTATGCGAACGTACACGTATGAAATGTGTTCAATGCAATTTCCAGTTCGATAAAAGCGCAACGCTAAGAAAACGCGGTCATCGACCATGGTATTTTTCGCTATCTGCGAAATATCTGCTTCGATATTTCCGATAGCGAAGCTGAATATTGTTCGACCAAATTTATTCTTAATTTTCCAGTTCGTATAATCTCATTTGCGAGCAATATTGTTTATTGCTGATACTGTTTATCATTTGTACAATTTTGGTGAAGAATATTTCGCATATTGAGAAATGAGAAAGTAGAAGAGATTGATGAGAAGAGAAGAGACATTAGTTTTCTAAAGTTCAGATATCTCTCTCCGTTTAATCCCCAAGGGAAGATCGGAAGATCAAAAGATTACAATATATCGATATCATCGTGGATGAGACAGGAGATACAGACTCAAAGACACAGTCGCAGACACGTAATAAGACTCGTGACAGTTCCGAGGCTGAAGTGAAACTTACTTCTCAATTCCCTCCGAAGAGGACTTGTGTTTTCCGTGCTGCTTGATAGTGACTTCTAGATAAATCGATCAGAAAATATACGCTGCAAGTTTTTATTCTACTGCGACAGTTTTTATATGCAAATACGTTCAGCATTACAGAATTTTCAAATTGAAAAATCCGATTTCGTGATATTTCTGAACGCCATGCCTTTTATATGACTGGCTGCACCATAAGTACATGCAATCTAGATGTCTGTTCGATTTTTAACAAATCCGGTACCCTTTTAGCACTTGTATAGCATATTCGAGCAATACGTTCACGTCTGGAGCTCGCAAGACCGATTTCGCTGAGTCTAGTCGACATTACTGGCGGATTTACGGATGTAAGAAGTGATTTTGTTCTGCCCTTTTTTCCAGATTCTCTTTCTTATCTATTACTGTCTATTTGTTTCTTTCAGGATAAAGGTTATTTTGCATTATTACACAGATTTAGTAAGTTATTATAATATTATTATAAAGATTATTTTGCATATTTACAATGTAAATGATGCTTTTATGAAGATATATTTTAATAAAAGCATTATTTATATTGCAAACATGTCGTATAATCTTTATAATTATAATAATTTATTAAAAATCTATAATAATTAAGTTAACCATTAACCTGGAAAATAAGTGCGAATGTACGAGAATACATAACAAAAAAAAAATATATACATATATACACAGATATACTTTCATATATTCATACATTATATGTTACATATATACATAATTCTTTATAGAGAGAGCATTGTATATTATTTATATACATACAGTATAGTATTATAAAAATAATTTACTCATATACAAGTTCATATAATACATTATCACAATAATAACTTAAAAAAACAATTATTGTTCAGAGAATATTCTAAAAAATGTCACGTAAGAGAGATTTTAAATAAAAAAAAAGTATATTGGATATCTATAAATTACAAATAGTATTACTTAATAAAAAATTAATAAAATTGTTATTATTATTGATAATTTAAGTCGATAATTTCTAACGTATACTTAAAGAAATTTCCGGTTCACGGATTGACGCTTGCACAAACATAATTACGTTATTAATTCAAGCGAAACGCAGGAAGGAATAGAGGGAGAGAATTACAAAAGCATTAAATCCGACCAACAAACTCGCGATCCCTTTAGCATCGATTTACCGTTCGTCCTCGATCACGTGTAAGCATGCACGAAGCTATTTCGGTAAAGACAAGCACGATGTACGCCGCGACAAGTTCGAACGAACGTTAACGAACTTACGAAATTGCACGGATAGATCTGATGGTTGTATATAAAAGCATGTCATCGTCGCCAGTTACCACGGCCACGAAACGTCGTCGTGCGCCGATGTATGGAAATTGTTCATGCTCGTTAAGCTCGTTGACTTACGAACGGAACTTACCGTCGTCGCACAGGACTACGCTACGGAATTTCGAAACGAAATTACTTCCTTCGACTCGCCCATAGTCCGCGTTAAACTCGTACGACTGCGGTACGAGATTCAAAAGCGTGTAACGCCGGGAACTTTCAATGTGATTTAGCATAAAATTCAAGCGAGTGCCGCCATTCTCCATCATCTACTCGACATCAAGCCGTTTTATTGAAACTATTTTCTCGTTATCGAGATTCGGCAATATTTTACAATATATTGGTTTCTATATCGGTTTCCAAATGTTGATACGATTAGAAAAGTTTAAAAAAATTTGTCCGGAGGGATAGAAAGAAAAACTCCAAAGAGACGAAAATCGAACGATTATACATATAAATCTAGCGAATTTAATTATTGACGCTGTAAATACGAGAGAAACGTATTATGGTATATGCAATTTGTTTTTCTATTATCACATACAAACATAAAAATTATTACAGCGCACAACTCACCGATTATCGCTTGCGATTCTCACCTTAAAAAAAAAATCCCATCGAGACAAACATAGAAGTGCAAGAATACAAAAAAATTAATGTACTTAGAAACGTCATGGCACTTGAATGAAAGTCCTCGACCTCCGAAGTATCTACCATTTCGTGATTAATCTCCAAGCAATTACGAACAAGTGCGGTCTTATCCAGAGAATTGCTTGCTTTTTATTTATCTACATCCGGGCAATTCGCCCTTTTTATATTTTCTCTTTTATTCTCTCTTTCCACCTCTTATCCTGTCGCGGTCCAATTTCATCGTAGCTGAATTATTCTCTCCGAATGCGACGATGAAAAGGGGTGGCTCCAAATGCGCGATGGCCTCGTTTATTCTAGAAAATAAATAAAAAAGGAACAGCCGGCTGCATATTTGCCATATACGTTGTGGTCATCTTTCTTCTTCTTTTCCCTCTTTGTCAGATGAAATGGACTCCATTTTTGTTGCGCAATTTTCTTTGAGATTGGCGTAGCGCGATACGAGAAACGTACGGTGGTGGACCACAATAAAAAAAAATTCCTCCGTTTCATGGTTTATGATGTGTCGCTGCCGGGGCATAGGATGCGGAATGAACTCCGTATACACGTATATGAAAGAACCTTTTTCATTGTCACAAAAGTGGCGAATGGCGTATTTTACTTACGTCAATTTCTCTTATTTAAATACTAGCTTAACATATAATATTAATTATAGTTAATACAATAATGATTACTCGATTATAATATATCAATGTGTTGATCGTATGATGTTATAATTGATACCTAATAGCAATCAAAGGAACAATTGATACATCATATATAAAAAAGAGAAACTTTATGTGGGTGTTCATTAATAAAAATGTACACTGCGCACAAATTCGTAATTGTATCAATTGATGTATATAAAGTTGTAAAATAAAATTTGATATAGAATTTAATGTTTTTTATGCAACTAAATATTGTTCAGACTACATTTAAATTTTCAACAATATATCTAAAACCTTTATAAAATTGTGAGTGAGAGAGTTTATGGTTTCAGTTGCAGGATGCACGTTATAATCAAGCATTTGACGCTAATGAACACAAAAGTGCCTCGAGCGAGATGATTCGTAAATTATCGCTCCTTGTCAGCGAATATCATAATTTAATTTCCTCGCGAGCACGCTTTATCTTCAGGCTTTATTATCGAGATGCTTGGCCGCGTGCGTTGCTTGCACGACGTTATGGCGAACAGGAGCGGCGCGCGGCGGCGTTTCGTCCGTGATTTTTCCGCGAGGCTGCTTCATAAAATCGTCGACGGAGCGATCGGTCAAAGGGGAACAAACGAGCACAGAGTACACAGCGCGCGTTAGTGGAATACAGAATAAAAATACGGCGGTCCTTTGAATCGCACCATCCCACGGTAATCGGGGGGGGGGGGGAAAGGTCAATGGCACTCGTTATCAGATAACCCGAAACTCCTCTCAATGTCCTCTTCGATGACAACCAGGAAATACGAGCGCTCGTGTTGCCATGAGCCGTGATTTAAAAATCTGATCTCTCTTTGCGTGCCTAGAAAGAGAGAGAACGACTGTGATTTCTCGCTTTCGTTCGATTGTATTGAGAGTGAATTCCAACCAAGCTGCGCGGCTCGATTAAGCGAAACGATCGCTTCGCTTGCGCGCATCGCCGATGAGTTCCAATAAAAATCAGCCAGCAAAAGTAACGATGATAGTGTACGAGTTGCAGTTACTCGCCGTAACAGTCTCAAGAGCTGCGAAAAATAAAGCGAAATGAAAGCAACCTCTCGCCACCGAGCTGGTGAAGTTATTAGTCCAGTTACTGAATTCCTATCGATGCTGATTATATTAAGTTCCGCGAGTCAAGAAATTCTTCAAATTCTTCTATATTATAATATTCCACTCGTTACGGAATATTTTATTTTACACACACAAACGTAATTTAATTAGAAATTAATCATGTATAACACAAGAAGTAATTTGATATCAGGGAATAGAATAAATGTTCGATATTGATACATGATATTTCACCTGTGATAATCAATCAAGCGTTATCAAATGGATAGAGGAACCTATCGAAAGCACTTTATATCATCAGTCAATTTTATCACTCCGCGATAGCTAATTTAATTGCTTGATACATCTTTACTACATTTAAAAATGCTTTTATCTAAAGTACTTATTTCAAGAATGCTGATCTATTTAAAAGAATTTTAAAGAAATGTTTAGAAACTCTCGAGCTGATCTCCTTGTAACGAAAATTTCTAGGAAAACTTAATTACGGATGAATTTTACTCTATACAAAAAAGATTTCCATCGATATTCTACGACAATTTTGCTAAAACTTCTTTCCCAACTTTCCTTCCAACATTAAGGATGTGATGCATGTAAACAGTTTTTATCATCCATTATAAGTTAACATATTATAGAGATTGGAAAGGGGA
>NW_017274955.1:1316839-1352603 GCF_001594065.2 Cyphomyrmex costatus | reverse complement strand
AGAGAGAGAGAGAGAGAGAGAGAGAGAGAGAGAGAGAGAGAGAGAGAGAAACACATGGGAGTAAGTCTCGTCATTTTAGCGAGATTGCTGTTTTACGATATAAGAAAGTTTATTTTTCTCTCTTCTCATATGCATGTCATAATATAATACAGCATCTTCTATAGCTCTATGATGTTCATCGGACGGAAACTTTAAATAAAGTATAGGATAATTAACCATATTTACATACATTTGGTACCAAACAAAGTTAGAAAGAATATTTTTAATAATGTACAGTCGCGCGAATACATGCTTCTGCGATTTTGGTGATTTCGCAAGGTTAAACGTATACAATATGTATTTGTTCATATGTAGGTATTAATATGTCAGTCACTAATTAATATATGATCCACTCACACCAATTCCGCAGAGCTGATTCAAATTATCAATTTTACCAAAAGGAAATTCGTGTGCTAATTAAACGTAAACTTTCATTGACCCAATTAGAATGTAACGTTTGCAATGCGTTACGTTGTTTTGAGGTCATATCTCGTTACACGGAGCATCATTGATGACGGATTAAAGCGAATTCCATATTCGAGACAATTAGCCGCATAATCACGTTCCCTTCCTGAACGTCGCCGCTTGTATTACTCGATCCGAAATTAATTAGCGACCTTTGATGATGATAGTCATACTACTACATTTTGACATGTAAGTTGACATATGTGGGAATGTTTCACTAGCGCGCTTACTCATTAGTCTCTGTAAATCAAATGCCAAGATTCATCCCTCTATAATGTTCTCATTTAACCAGTCTCTTGTGCAACGTATTATATAACGTATTATACAAAATTACTAGAAAGATCGAATATAATGTTAATATTTTTAACAAAACAAGAAAAATGAGGGAAAAATATCATAATTATTTTAATTATATCATAATCAATGTTAGCATAATTAAATCGATAAATGTGACGAACTAGGACTCTCTTTTCTACATTCAATTGATTATAAGTACACTGAAGTAGTTGGACTTATATGTACAGAGAAAAGTGAGGGAATTGTGCGTACTTAAGGAGAATTCATTGCCGTGATGTGAATTTCAAAGCTAAAGTCAATGTAAACACGAAAATGCAAACTATAAACATTTTTCTATCGAATATTTTTACATTTGATGATATTGTATTTGACAGAAAGCAAAAAAAGTACAAGCAAACAAAATTTTTGCGCATTGGGTAATTGTATCACGAGTTGGATAATTGTGTGTAAAGTAACGGTAAGAAATTAAACTGAAATTAATAAAATAAAGATTTCATAGAAAATGTTTCATGGAATGTTGGTAAGAAAATAAAAAAATTAATTGTTATACCAATGCTAAAACAAAATTAATATAAACTTTAAAAAATAATACAAAAAATTATTTAATTATTTAAACAAAAATTGCATATGGAATTCTCAACGTCATCAGTTCCATTGCATTCTTCATGGATCCATTCAAAACATAGAGACAACATTGAAACTATTATACTCAGTCGACACAAACTAAAAGTAACATAATGTCAATATTATAATTTAGCATTTTACAAGTTAAATCCGAGAAAATATATTTAAAAAGTCAATAAAATGACTTTATTTTAATGCTTAAAATCAATAAACAATCAAGTTTGTAATAAAAAATCATCAATTTGACATCAAAGTACGTCATTTTTTCTCTCGACTTAGTGTATTCCTTGAGCTATTATGTAACACCATGTGTTATATTACATTTATATTGGGGAATACAAAATTACAAAATTGATATCACTTTTAGTTTGTCGACTGGGCAGAGTTTCATATCTTCCGAAATTCTTCATATCTTCACAAACTTTTCATTAGAAAGAAACTTTAAATTGTCCATTCACATAATTTCCTGCCGCGAATTAATTTGATAAGAAAAATGATTACTCAAAGACTTTTTAACTTAATTCAATGAATAACAGTTCAAAGATGCACATAATAAGGTGTAAAGCACGATTAAATAAACGAAACAAGATTACGAACATAACATTTTCTGGATGTCAAATTAGGTACTATCAAAATAGATAATTTCACCTTTTCTCACTTTTGTCATTAACTATATTTTCAAATTATGTAACTTATGGTTATATCTGAAAAGAATTACATCTAGTCTGAAAATAAGAGTCGCGGTAGCGATTCTTATTAAAAAAGTGCAGCTAAACTAAAATGCACATAACTACCCCACTTTTCCCTATTCTATAATTTACATTTACAACCCTTCGGAAACAATTACGACAATTTTTGTGTTTAGATCCTAAAATTATGGAAAGGAGCCAGATTGGACAAGAAAAGTTAATTCAACTTCAGCGTATTTTGAGGCAATTGATTTAGTGTAGAAAGAGAACGAATTAGTCTTCTTTCTGAAAAATATCTGTCACGCCACAATTATAATTCAAAATTAAACCGATGAAACTAAATCAAGTAAGAGAAATAATCATATTAAATATTTAAATAAGTAACTAACTAAGATCTATTTTCAACAAAAATATTAAAATTTCATAGATTGTTCTATTACTGTAAAATTTAGACACTATTCTCTTATTGATTTAAAAGTTATTTAATTTCTTTGTTTGTCTGGATTTTTATATAAAATTGTGTTTTATAATATTTATTCACAATGATGAGGTAACATTAAGAATTAAATCATATTTTGTGTGTGATTAAATAATACATATACTATGTGTGATTAAATAATAATAAATATTTCTACAAAAGAGTTTTTTTGGATCTATTTATTCATTTAAAAATTATTGAAATAAAACTATATAAAAATATGGTTTTGCTACACAAAATCATTATAAATCAAATTATTTGTAATTAAACTTAATATACCTCCCAGGTCAAAAACTAATTGAGCTATACTAATTGTTAGAAATTGTATATAAATTTAATATTAATAATTACATCGGTATATACGGAAAAGTTTCGACTTCACAGAGTCCTCAACAATCGCAACCGAATTCTTAAAAATTAATTAATTTTTTTTTATATTATTTTTTTATTTATTTATTTTTTTTTTATATATTGCGAAGAATATCACAAGTCGGCGTTTCGTCCCAGCCTCCATTACTAGACTCATCAGTAAGATAACGTAGTGGAAGCCTACCTTAGACGCTGGTATAAATTATTAAATCAAGGCTCTACATAAAGCAATATATGTATATTTCAACAATTTCGATAATTGTTTATTGATATTCGCGAAATTTTCGAAATTGTTGAAATATACATATATTACTTTATGTAGAGTCTTGATTTAATAATTTCACTCTGTGAAGTCGAAACTTTTCCGTATATACCGATGTAATTATATATATTAATATTAAATTTATATATATTTCTAACAACTAGTATAGCTCAATTAGTTTTTGACCTGGGAGGTATATTAAGTTTAATTTGAAATTTATTTGAGCGGATATCAATTTAATTTAATAAATTATTTGTATTTTTGTTTTTTTTTGCATTGATTTTAGGGTATATTCACGGGTTAATGTCATTAAAATTGTTTGAATAATATTAAATAACATTACAGAGAGAGAGAGCTTATTTTGACTGATATATTATAGATAAATCAGATAAAATATAGATAAAATATCCTTAAGTTGTATCATAACGTTTCAAGTTTCAACATTTGAAAAAAATGAAATATTACATCCCATTAGAGAGTACAAAAAAAATTTTTATAAGATTTTTTGAATGACCAATGACTGAGCTTTAAAAACATAATCATAAGCAATATTTTAATAATCATTGTTTTAACATCAATGATTTCAAAATTGTTATATGTAAATAATCTATTGTTTAACATAAAAAAATAATTATTATTAATTATTATTTAACATAATTTTGATAAATAAAGTTTAGAATAGCTTATTGCAAATTTTTTTATTTTTATTTAATACAAAAAGGATCAAATTTTAAATTTTTCAAAGCTCTCAATGTCAAAACACTATTAATAAAAATAATGTGGAGGGCAATTACGAGAGTCATCGATAAATAAATCCATAAATTTATACATGTAATGAAATTAAAACTATAATTTAATTTTATTTAATTATACTTTTAATTTCATTATATGTATAAATTTATCGATTTATTTATCGACGACTCTCGTAATTACTCTCTACATTATTCTTATTGTTAGGGTTTAAGTTTTTCATTATTTAATAAACTTTCACACAGAAATCAAGAATATTTCAAAAATATTACTGAATGTCATATTTAAATTCCCAAAAGTAATTTTATTAATTTTTTTTCACATTGAAATTAAATTTTTAATAGTTCTTTGTCAATATACTAAAAAATTAGGTAAACATAACTTGATCTCTTTCTGCGATTAATATCTATTATGATACAGAAATTATGCGTTTCGTAAGTTATTTCGGTATTTAAATCCATTTTTAGAATACTATAATGTTTCATGAACATTGCAGTTCACTTCATCAGGGCGAGGAATAGTCTAGTACTGAAATATTATCATAATGAAATCGTCAACCACTATCGTTATACAATAATTTGTAATTTACAAAGAACTTCTCTATTCTTTTCATTGTTTTCAATTAATACGTTAGACATTCCTCTTAATTATTCTTGATCGAGTCTCCCTTTTGTACGCTCTGCATGATGCACGAGTACACATATACACACACGCGGCGGTATCTTGTAATTAGAGCGACACGTGCTCAAAGACTTCGCTTTGGCTTCATTGATGAAGTCCGTCGAGTGTTCGTCGCTTTCCGTTTGATCAGCAAAGTACGTGAGCCATGACCGGGATACGAAAGTACGATCATTCTACCAACCACCATAGGAAATGTAATACAGTTATTGCTAGCATGGGTACAATATTGTTCTAAAAAATATATAAATATAATTGTATCTGATCGAGTTTTTACTCTATTTTCCACTTTTAACTCAATGGAGACTTATTCTTTTAGTTAGGCCTCGATATTAACGATATACGTACTCCAGTAAAAAGTTTTGCACATAATTATGCAATATAACAGATAGCTAACGCTATCATCAATCAAAGAAAAAAAATAAAAAAAAATACTTTATAAATATCTCGTTTCCTCCTAACATTTTAAATATCGAAAAAATTAACATACAATAGGTTCTGTTATGAAATACGATATTTTCCCAAAAAAAATTCCACAAGTTAAACAAAACATTTGAAATTTTACAACGTAAAACAAAATGATATCGTACGTGGTTGTAAAAATCGTTCTTATCAGAAGATTCAGGAAATACGATCACGAGTATAACCATCGTAGTTCCGGAAACTTCCGCTACCCCCGATTGAGTTGTAAAATCCACCGCGATAAAATTGTCCATTTTGTTGGAAAATATCGTTCCCTTCCTATCGCAGCTAGTACGCTCTCGCCCCTTTTTTTTATCGCCAAGAAAAATAATTTTTCGTTCCTTCGTAAAAACGAAAAGTCAGCTGGTACAATTGGCGAACATTGTCCAAGTTTTTGCGCGAGTTTCGCTCGTACCATAGACGGAATACTTGCGCGTATCGTTCGCAAAATGAAGAAAACCGTTAATCAGAAGGTCGTTAAAAGTTCGACGAGGGAGTTTACGTGCTCACCCTTAATAAGGCGCTACTTGCGATGTCTGGCATCGTGATTGGCCGGCAACTGCTGGTGGAAACAATATCAGCGAGATTCCTCGAGTGTAATTCTCCTTTCTTATCTGTGAGAAATTCGATACCGTTCGAGAGCTGATATAAGCGATTATTTCAAACCTTATTACGCAATTATGAGACATATATATACAGAATGTCCCGAAATTCGAAGACAATATTATTTCAGCTTAAAACTACGTAAAAAAATGAAGTAATAAAAGTGTAAGCCACTTTTCTTTCCATAAAGTAGCTTTTATAAACGTTTAATGTTCGACTAATCATAAACGTTGTTTAAAAAGTCATATATCCGTGTGACATGCGTGTAATGATATTGAATACTAAACAAAACATTACTGCTGCACGCACACTGTCATACGGACAAATGACTTTTTAATCAACGTTTATAATTAATTAAACATTAAAGTAGTTTATACTTAAAAAAAAAGCTACTTCACGGAAAGAAAAACGGCTTATATTTTTATTACTTAATTTTTCACGAAGTTTTACAAAGCTGAAATAATTTTATCCTCGAATTTCAAGATATATATAGTACTAAATTAACAATATGTTGCATTAAATTAATAATGAATCAGAAATGTATCATTGACACACGGATGGATTCACTTAATATGCATGATGAAACTAAACATTATTTATTTGATCAAGTTTTGTTTTAAGTAAAGAATGACAGAAACTATTCGGTTAAATCATTTCATTTTTCTATTGAATATAACATATGTATAATCTCGTTCAACATTGCTGCCAAATGTTATAAACCACGCTCGTAACTTGAGAAAGTATTCTAAGAGTACAGCCGCGAAAACTTTCCTTCGTGTTCGCGATATTTCTCCGCGAAATAAAGGAAATTTGTAATAAGAGGGTCGTTAAAACTTCAACGAGACTCTTCTTACACTCTTGTAACGAGTCGTAAAACTTAGTATCGTAACGTTTAGTTGGAGTATCGCAATTGAAGTAACCACGATCTGTATATTAAGAACCCTCTATACAATTCTCCGTGGAAGTGGCTTTCGTTCATCTGCGTAGAAAACTACAATAGCTTGGTACATTTTTTTTTTATTGTTACATCGAACGTAAAATATGAAAATCCAGAAGAAAGAACATTATCTAATTAAAAAAATCAATCACGAAAAATAAAAATATTATTTTGTTTCGTTATGGTTTAGTATAGAGCATGTTTAGAGAAAAGTTAATCTTTATTTATCAAAACTTATTCTGAAGAAAATATTCTGAAGAAATCTTGTTTAAGGGATTAAAAATTTATGAAGTAGCTCATTATACTGCAGAAGAACAAATGCGGGAAAACAAATTGGATGTAAAGAGTCTTATTTTCGCTGTATAAAAAAATCAGTAATTTGAGGAAGAGGTTGGCTGTACATACCGTCGATGTGCATTAAGCATTTTGTGACGAGCTGAGATTCGTTCAGTCGATGATTCACGTGACACCTACATCGATAGTATCCAGTAGCATCTGTTTTCTCCGTTAAGACGGGTAGAATGCATCTAGCTTACAGTATACCACGTTTTTCCACGATGTATGTTGAATAATGGAAGGATGTCTAGGGGTCGTACGAGCAAAGAGAAACCGGGGATTGAAATTGAAGAGAGGAACAAGAAGAGATGGAGGAATATCAAACCGACGAATTTTACTATTTATTTATGTCAACATTTTAAGCGGGCGTGATGTTATTATATAGGATTTCGCGTACCTACTCGCGTACAAAATTCCCATATGTATAAGAAAAATAATTTTTTTTTTCTCAAACTCTCTCAACTATGGACTAATTTAAAAAGTTGGATTATGCGCGTACATGAGTCATTCGTAAAAGAGTTTGAAAATATGTCATATCTCTTGAAATATTACATGAGTAATATTAAATTCATTCCGTATTTCGCTGTTATTTTCGCGCGTACAATCTGCATTCTGTTTTTAACTATTTTATTTGTTTTAACTTTTATTAAAATCAAATCTCAATTTGTATAAAAATGAAATTTTTTAATTTTCGCCTTCTTCCTTTTTCATATAGCGCCACATTCTCATATTCTATTCTATTCTGTTCAATGATCCCTATCGCAATCAACTGAAAGTGCATCGAAATTTGTCGTTTAAACAGAGGACTTGATGAATACGAATATATGCATGCATACACGCATACATTAATTGGCACCCCATAAATCGCTCATTTAACTTGCAAATCGTGTTATTAACGCGGCCACCGATTTGTCGCCGCGGGCTGATCAGTTGCAATCTGTTTCCTCTGACCGAAACGGAACTGGTGCATTTTTAATTGCTCCTATTGGATCGTTAGAAAACGTGAGATTGCAAATAATACAATACAACCCTGTTAACTAGCTGACGTCAAACAACAGGTGCACCAAATTAACGACGTATAATTATATTGTATATTGCCAATGAGAGAGAGAGAGAGAGAGAGAGAGAGAGAGAGAGAGAGAAATCGTATATTGCACAGTATTATTTACGTACATAACGAATTGTAAATATAGCAAAGTTATGGAATATTTTCATGGAGGTTGATGTCCAATCAGTAATATCTGAAGTCGCGAATTTATCACAAAATTGTACGAACTACCACTTTCATGCTGGATATTAAACAAAACGAAACAATATGATAAATGAACATCACAACATTTCAGCATATTGAAAAATAATCAAAAAATTTTCCTCTTTTCGTATAAAACAAAAATATTAAACATCCCAATTTTATATAAATTTCGATTATTAATTTAAAGCATTCGTCGTTGATTTTGACGTGGTAGAGAAAATATTGATAAATGCCTCGATAATTCCTCGTAGCTCGAAATCTATGACATAAATTCGATCTATTAAATTATATTCATATCATACCTATTATCGACAGAAACAATTTTTATTTAATTTGTGATTTATTTATCATTGTCGAATATCGCAAAAAATATTATATTTTCTTTTCGATTATTTTTACAATTTCTTAATGTAATCAGTGAAAATATTTTACTAACGTATTGTAAAAATAATAATATATATATATATATATATATATTCATATCGATATGTATATAGTATATAGTAATATATATAGTAAAATAATAATATTATTTTCTTATGCGTTATAATGTTTTAATAATGCAACGATATTCTAAAAAAAAATCATTTTAGGCGACCAGAAGTTTGTGTCAAATTTTAGAACAAAATCGGCAAATTATTTTATATAAATTCTATAGAGCGAGCAATTTCCATAATTAGAACTATAAAAATTAGAGGATAATTTTATCTTGTGAGATAAAACATCTGTATCAAATGCACCAAATGCGCTTTTACGACTTCGTTTAAGCGCCATAATTTTCCGAATCAAAAGTTAGCGGAGTTAGTGCTGGGAAAGAGTCACTGCTACTGAATTAACTCGCCGAGCCGGAAACGGACGATTCTTTTTCAAGGATCATTGAAAATAGTATACAACGATGTATTTGTGGCGGAAAGATACAAGAGAATAATCTGTGCAAAGAGAAAGAAGAAAAAGAAATGGAAAGATGAAAAAGACTGTGGAGACGGTATACGCTCTAGGTAATTAGTTAATTAGGAACATACTGGGTTGATGGGACTGCAATCGGAATATTAACTCAAGGGATCTTATATACATCATAAATGAGATAGACAATATTTACAACATGTGAGCGAATAAAAGTAAATATCGCAAGGATGTAAAAATATTTCTAAAATATTTGTAATATCTACGTATTTAATCACGTTGTTGCTCGTAAAAATAACGCAATAGTTTATTAATGTTGCGTAAAAGACCGATACTTCTGTGAAAATACAAAGAAAATAATAATATATATACGCGAGAGACAAATATAAAATTAAATAAAAGTTACTTCACTTGCTCGTACCATCAATATAACGAACGTGTAATTTTGACAACAGAAGGAAATCCGGACTTTTGTATGATAGTAAGCATATTCAGTTGCAATGTTGGAAACTCATACTACATACCTCACGAAAGGCCCTTATCTCTCTCGTTCCCTTTTCGAAAATCTCCATTCCTGCAGGCTTTTACGAGGCATTCGCAGTTCCTTGAAGCGTAACCACGGCTACTATCGTTTTACCTGTACGTGACGTGCACGCCTCGTAAAACTCAATCGGGCAAGGGCGAGCAAGCGAGCGAGCGAGCGATCATCTTCTCGCGAGAAATTCAACAAGGGCAATTTAACGCACGCGTACATGGCCATGCATGGCGTTGTAACTCTCCCCGTGTCGAAAAACTTCTGCGTGTGTCCGCTACCGTCCTCTCATCCAGGCCAGGCCAGGTCTATAATTACGGCTGCGTTTGCAGCTAAGTGTGTAACCTACTTATTATAAACCGACCGTTCGCGGTTTAAGTTCCAAGTGTTTTATGGCTGCGATTCTAATCGTGCTAGTACTTGTAATTGAAAATGAGAACGTTCGATACACTTGTGCGTACGTCGTTACAAAAAGATGATTAGGCAATTACGTGATCATCGGAGATATCGGGACGCGTAATCTCGTGTACGTGAATGGATCCCTCCTTCTTACGAGCGTAAGCCAGATGACCAATATTCGAGGGTATAACGTTTGAAATAGCGTGTCGCCGAGAAATTTTTCTCATTTGAAACGCGGGTGCGGCACGCGATTTTGTTCAATTAATTCACTCTCCAACCTTTAATTTAGTAATTACCGAGAGTACTTTAATAGTCATTACCTCACATTATTTGTGAACCGCAGGAGTTTCGCATCCCCTCGTAAGAATTATTCTTTCGCTTTCCAATGAGTTCTCGAGTAATCTGCACAATAGAACGGGAATGGAATAATTAACGCTTCTTAAACGACTTACAATGAACCGAATTAAGTTGTTATTAACGGTAGACGACTCTCCGATTGGCGATCGTGAATGCTAATTGCTTATCGTGAAAATAAAAAGGATAATGAAGACAAAGATTGGACACCTAGGAAGATATCCATTTCTGAAAGCATCCGGGGTGAGTAGACGAACGGAAATAACTTTCAGAAGTTCGCAAACGACGTCTAACGAGAAATCCGAACATGAATATTCCAAGTGGACCGAGCAGGAATCGCGACCTGTTTCTGGTTCCGTGGCGTCTCGTAATGGCGTTCCCATTTTCTCTCCTGCTTGCCGTGATTTCGACCAATTCTCGTCCGGTTTAATGCAACGATTAACAAAGTAGCGCGAAATAAAAGAAGACTGAACAATATAAAAATAATGGTCAAGAATTTTTTTTTTTCAATTTTTTTACTGATTAAACCCATTGACGGATGAGACTAGGGATTACAGGTAAATTTCCTTTGGAAAAACATGGGCTAATGCCGGCTGGAAGCAACGGCTGTCCGTAAAGCGTGAGATTAAAGAAAGGATACAATGTACCCTGCACTCACATCCACTCATACGTACACCCATACACATACGAAAGTGGACACCGGATCTATTTGCGGATACGGAGCCGTTCTTATCGCGTCCGCCCGTCGTGCCGTTTCACGACGATACGAAACGAGCATTTGCCGGCCATTCCGACAGGACCATTATGACCAACGGAGTGTCACGAACGCGCGTTTCCCTCCTTTCTTTTCCCTCTTTTTCTATTCTTTTATACCTTTTTCCTTTTTCTCTTCTTTTTTTCCTTACGGAGTCGACCTACTTCATGATATGTCGCGCGAATGAAACCATCGCGAAATGAGATGGAAACAGCACGTAGAATTCCACGGAGAGAGGAACGTGTATCGGAGAAGAAAGGAGAAAAAGGGGCAATCATTATATGAAAATATTACGGAGCGCGTGACAAAACGTCGGAGTGCAATACTAGCGCGTGTCACGGAACTGCACTAGCGTTCTGTCACGTCGTCATTGTGCGACACAGACGTCACCATGCAAATTTCTCTCTTTCACGATAATTACCAATTGGAAAACGGTACTGCAATACGGTACTACTCGTATACATGTAGTTCTAGATTATCTTTCTTTTTTTTTTTTTTTTTATTTTGCTGCGTAGATAGGTAGATCGCATCTTATTAACTGCTCGCGCGCGGCGTTAACAGAGTGTGTTAATGAGAAATAAATATTTGGCGAACAGCCATACGTCAAGTTTCACTGTGCAGGTCATCGGTATCCGTAAACCATCGATCATCCCTACGGCTCGTCGCTCACGGCATTTTCGTGCGTGGCCGCGCTTCTCGTGTGTACTACCGCGTTAATTTCATTATGGAAATTCGCGCGTGGTTCCCCCATGCGACTCACCGCGTTTAGATTGTCGCATGTAAAGCAGCGTTAAAAGAATCACCGTATATTCATTCAACCTCTTTTCGCGCGCGTCCGCGTGCGTGGCCGCGGGGGAGACGGAGGGCACGCGACGAGCGTTTCCTCTTCCTCCTACACGTTCGCACTATGATTACCAGCAGCACACCATCGCCGGTAATGTCGCTGCTGCCCTTGTTATTTCTCGCTGCTGCGGGATTAACCATGATCGATCGACGGAGCGACGAACGAGAAATCGCCACTTCGGCGATAATTATGTACACAGCGCGCCATGCTGTAATTGGTTGATGGCGTAATCGCGGATAATGGCAAGATCGAAGCGCGAACGTTATAAAATTAATCTTTCAGCGTCAACAATCGCGATGTAGATTGCTACGGTTTCCACTGATTTTAAATTGAGCGTTGACAATATTTTCGAAAAGTACAAATATAAATTGTGTCTAACAAGAGAGTTCGTTTTCAAGCGGTAAATCATAGACATGTGTGTATCGCGTAACAAAATGGTATTACGTGGCACAAAATAATATCATGTATGAAAATAATATCACTTGTATATAAAATAAGATTATAAATAAGATGGAAAAAAATATCGTTACGTAAAAATTACCGTCATAAATATTCATTAATATATCTCAAAAGAAATGTTCTGCAAGCCTACCTAATATTTAGATCGAAAGGAAAATATAAACTAACAAGTCTGTTTATATTTTCCTCGAACCTCGCTGAAAAATTATATGTAAAATTGTTGACTTGTATTATATTTTGTCGCAGCAAAACTTGCGAGGAAATGTTTTATTTGGTATTGTATTTTTCTGAAATTGTACAAACATTCCAGTAATTATGGAAAGCACTAGAATACCATGACGTGGATCGTCGTGGCTTCCACAGCTTAGTGGAACACGCATAGCGAGATATCCTAATTTTGACATGAAAGTACCAGCAGGAACGAATAGCACAATGCACGTTCTCGCTAGATCAAATAAGGCAAGAACAGTCAGCCGTTTCTTCCGCCATGTTATTCCCTCCCTCCCTCCCACCCCAGCGTTTCGCTCATGGAAATAAGAAAGACACGTATCGCAAAGTTCTTTTTATTCACCATACGTATCTCGTTTCTATCCAACTAGCGTTCTTCTAGCTGTCTTATCGCGTCTTCTCATGCTACTCTCTTCTCTTCATGTATACGAATAATAACCACCCTTCCTCTCGCAAGTCCTTCAATCAAGACACCCTCTCTCTCTCTCTCTCTCTCTCTCTCTCTCTCTCTCTGTATGTATATTCACTTTGTCTCTACCTCTGGCTACTCGTAATTCCGTCCACAAGTGCGTGTCGTCGAGCGTACGTAAAATTGTATGCGTCCTCGACGGCGCGCGGACTGTTGTCTATCCTCCCGTCTTAATTGGACGTTTCGCAAAGTAAATTTCCCGACCTAGCGGCAGATAATGCTAATTAACCGGAGTCTGGGTTAATTCTGCGGGTATGAAACTGTCGGAGGTCGCCCTCTCATCCCCCTTAACCTCCCTTCCGACGCTCTCGGCTATTTACTTCGGGAACTTTGCAGAAATCTTTCACCGCATCACTGATATCGTCGAACGCAATCGATGTGTTCATATAAAAGATAAATAACAAGTTCCGCTATGCATCGTTACGTATTACCCTCCTCTAGCGCATTATTAGCTATAGACATGATCTTTTATCAGGAGCCATATCAATTTCTGTGAGATGTTTTTAACATCACTTTTATACAATAATAATCTTCATAGGATTACAAAAATTAAGTAAAAATATAAAGGCTATTAAGAGTCAATGCTGTTAGCAGTGCGCAAAATATATAATCTTAAAATCTAAAACATATTAGATATTTATGTCGAACGTTTCGATCCTTAGTTTCGGATCATCATCAGCGACAAATACAATATAAAATTAAAAATTACTCAGAGTTGCAAACAATGATGTTATCCCGTAGTATGTAATACAACCAATCTGAGGTAAGACTATCACTTCTTCAGGTGAAAGTATGTGTGTGTACATTAGTTTGAATAATTGAATATGTCTGTGAAATATATAATACATCAAGAATTGAAAAATTACATTAAAAGGTTTTTAATAATGAAAATTTGATAAAACAGTAGAAATTAAATACTCAATAAGCTTACCTCAGTTGGTCGACAAAAGACATAAAATCAACTATATCACAGAAATCGCATTGATTAAATTTCATCGTCAATATGTCTGTATATGACGATGTACAACGATATAATGAAGACCGTTATTACAAATCAACAGACCACAAACAAGTTAAGTTAAATTAATGTTTATTAGTTTGTCCAAAATATCAGCGTATGAGCGATCAAGACCATCGGTATCTGTTTTTAAATTAAGACCATTATTTTGTGTCTTAATGTAAAGCATTTCTGATATTAATCGTTTATGATAAAAACTTTCGCAGTCCAAAATATCCACATTATTCCAGTTAAATTCATGATTATGATCCAACCTATGATCCGTGATAACAGATTTGGAAGAAGTATTCCTCCGTATATGATTGACTCTTAATAGCCTTTATGTTTTTACTTAATTTTTGTAATTGTTTGAAACATATAAGAGAGTCTATAATTCAATTATATTATTAATTTATTAAAATCTTCATAGGATTTGTGATAAAAAAATATCATATTTATTCTGTTTATTCTTAAATTACAGCATGTACGTATATTTATCGAGTATTAATTTTGTTCTACAAATATTGTTAATTAATAGCTTCGGGCATTGTTTTGTGGAGCTTTCCATCAAGCACGAAGCAAATAATTTCGCAAGTGTCGTCAAGTGGCTCACGCATACTCGATCACGCGTAGAAAATGCGATCCCTCGCAAGGGAACAAAGAAAGTTCGAGCCACCCTTCTTGCAGTCACCCTTAACTCGTATCTCGACGGAAGCTCTCTGACAGCTGGCGGGAGTCGCAACACTTTATTCTTTAGCATGGCTATCTTATCTTGATTCGTCTACTCGCGAATCCCTGCCATCGAACCGACCAATCCGGCAATCCTCCCTCCCCTCCCTGGTCAACTCTCTTGCCACCCCGAGCCTCGGATACGGATCCTTGCGATACGAGATATCCTTGTCAGGTTGGTTGGTCACCCCCGTTACCCTCGACTCAAGTCTGACCCTTGCCACCCCTGTTCGCCGTCCGTCGAGTCTCGGGAGGATTTCACGATACCCGTTCGATGTGGCCCATCGATTTGAAAGTGTCTTCGAATCCTGAAATCGGGGTGCGCGCGGAGTAGCGAGGCAAGGGAGTGCTTGAGACAGGATTCAGGAAATCGCACTAAATCCAATTACTTCCGAGACTCGTGGAGGTGATGTATACGAGACGTTTCGTGGAGGATATACAAAAAAAAAATTCGAAGGCTGTACCGATTCCTGTCGGAATTACGGGCTTCGCGGTATTTCGAGCACCGAGTGACGGATATTGAGAGTTAGACGCGGGAAACTATGAAGAGAGAGGATGTCTCGAACCCCGAACGTCGCGACTGT
Organism: Cyphomyrmex costatus; assembly: GCF_001594065.2. Classification (NCBI taxonomy): domain Eukaryota; kingdom Metazoa; phylum Arthropoda; class Insecta; order Hymenoptera; family Formicidae; genus Cyphomyrmex; species Cyphomyrmex costatus. The sequence continues at coordinate 1,337,110 of NW_017274955.1, read as the reverse complement.
ATCGTTGACGAGGAGGCGTCTTAGCGGAGATTTCAGGAATGCACGGATTGTCATTGATGCGAGCATCGAGAACTTGCGGCAAGACGGAATACCGAAACGCGATTATGAACTTAATGCGATTAAATACAGTAAAGGAGAATATGCGTGAGTTAAGTTCAGCGAGGCGATGGCATTCATTAATGCGATAAATAGTCTCTAGTTTATGTAATTGACAAGTGGTTTTATATGCAATTAATATACATGTTGTAAAATTAATATATCAAATACATATAAAACACAATACGCGCATGTAAAATGGCCGGATGTGTGTCGCTAGATTATTTAAAAAAAAATCTGCTTCACTGTTATTCTAATATGAAGTAATCTAGAGAGAAAATCAATAGATATAATCAGACAGATGAAAATTCCAAAATTCTTACGTTTATTTTAAATTTGCTCTTGCACTATATTTTGAATTTAACAGCTTTAATTATTTATTCATTTTAAGATAAAATTCAAATCATATGATCTGAAAGAGATCCGCATATTTTATTAGGGATTAATAAATCATAATTAATGAGATTCTCTTTCGAGCGCATCGCTTAAATTTCTCATAAAACGGATTATTCCGCATACAGTGGCCTATATATATTATACTTATGATAATATTAGCTGGAAAATTATAAAAAAATTATATAATCAAATTACTCTTAATTATGTTATCATGATAAATAAGATTGTAAATATAAGTATATTAACCTAAACAAATAGTACTTACATTATAATTTTGTACTAATAAGAAATATTAAAATTTTCTGATTTTTTACTTCTAGTTTTCTTGTTTTTAGACAGTAATTTAAGTATATGAAAATATATCATGCTAGAAAATGAATAAACAATGAGTATCTACTTACCGGCGATGTACGATAAAGAAAAGGTATTAAAAATGCTAGAGAAAAGAATGTACACTCTTTCCTGTAAAATAAAGTTGCGAACGTGTTCATTTTTATCGGTGTTCGCTTTTATTTTCAACGATCTTGACGTAAGCTCTTTAGCAAAAATTAGATGTAAATTTTACTTTGTGACGTATTCTTGCCTGTCTTAAAATTGATTAAAGTTAATTTCACTCTACACCGCTCATTTTCTCCGTGTAGTTACGCTTATGAACAAAATAAAAGCTGTTCTTCCTCAATTTACTAAGAGAATAATCTCAGATTATGATTAAACGACGAGATAGGTGCGTTTAAGCGATCGACGAACAAACATCAATTAATTTTCCTTAATAGCATAACCACAATTCTATAAGTATTGCTTTTCAATATAACCCTTTGTAACTGATAACAGGACGGACGTCGAAACGGCTATTCTAACTTTTTCCTTGAAACGAACGTCAAGCAAATTTTGCGTGATAGGGAAAACGCCGATAATCGAGTTGTCGCCGACTTTAACCTTCAATAAACGAAGAAGGGATCTCAATGGCTGATACACAGAGTCTTACTTAACGATCTTGAGAGCGAGATCGTAGATGTCGATCATCGTTAAAGCGATAAAGCGCTTTCACTTAACTTAATCCTTGAGATAATAGGTGTTAAGGTGAACTAGTTCGTTAAGGATAGAACGCCACATTGGAGAAGACACAATTTGACCTAGCTAATAGCGTCACGGTTCTAAACTAAAACTAGAAGAACCTAACTCGCTTTACCTACTCACGTAGATCCTGCACTGATATTTTCTGCTTTGTAAAGAATCTATGCAATATTAATGCTGTCGTTCAAAAATACTTCTATCATATTAAGAAATCTTATATAAATCCCATTTTGTTTTATATAAATCCATTTTGTCACTAGATTTCTTTCATAATTATAATTGTTGCTCAGTTAGTCATTTCAGCTTTTCATAAAATGCAATTTCATAAAATGTGTAATAAGTGCATTACTATATTGTACATTCATTATACTAATTTAAATGTTTATTAATCTTATATTTTTTGTTTTGAATTGCTAATTACGTTATGTGCACTTACAAGCCAAGAAGGAGAGGAGAGAGAGAGAGAGAGAGAGAGAGAGAGAGAGGAGAGAAACAAAATACAATTCCCTATACGCAAAGATCTTTATGATAAGTGTAGTCATAAAGCAAAGCCCCACGCTCTAATAAGTTGAGCCGAACAAGTTCAACTAGTCTTTTTGCAACACGGCTATTTTTCGCCACAGGGCAAACGGCATTGCGATGGTGGACGCAAAGCTAACTCTCCTCCTACAAAGCTACATTGAACTCAGCGAGCGTAACAAACGTGCAATGTGGCGCCGAGAACACGAAAATTAGCTGGTAGCTAGGTAGTTAGCAATCGTAAAACTTGTTGGGCTGTTGGATGTTCGGACGCGTTTCTGGAAACCGTGGCGTACTTTTTGGCCGCGTGATAGACACGCGAGTGCGGAACAACCAAATCGCCGTAGCCGTGACTTGAGCGCGCCTGATGAGCGGGAGGACGCAAAAGTACCGGGGACGGTCGTCCTCACGAGTGTACTTTGCGTTCCCTAGCTGGAACGATATCCAATCCCTTCTAACCAGGCCGCTTCTCCCCTTCGTTTCTCAACGTCCTTATCTACTCCCGCCGCGTAACTCAGAAAGTTTTCCTCGGTCGCAAGTTTCGCGGCGCGCCGCGCCACACCTCTTCCGCCGAATCCTGTGTACCTTACGCGAGAGCTCGACTTATTCTCGGGTAAACTCGGATCGGTTTGCGGCTGTTCGCGGAGTAACTTCGTGGATGATGATTATGCGTACTATGGAGGTTTGGAACTCATATTCGTTCGAAGTTAGTTGAGCGATACGTGCAATACGATCCAAAAATATAAAGTCTGAATTAATGTAAAACCTTAATAATCGATGGGCAATTCAAAACTAGATCACCATCATCGGCACGATCGTTCTTAAACGCTAAGTGACAATGAAACCTCCGCAAACGTCGACTGATGGCAATTCGTCAATTTCGGTACATTGCCTGACAAATTGCAGCAATACCAGCAACTATAGCATCTTGCTGGCAGTCCCCTCCAGTGTCTTGCGTTCATTTCGCTCGAGTATCGGTTTGGAATACGTTTACGTGAACGGCAGTCATTCCCGGCGTTCCTGCGGAAGCGATGAGATCCTGTGGGAGCTTCTCGGTCCACAATGGATCCTCGCGAGTGATTTTCCAACCAATGCACAATGGTCTCTCTGTCGAAATCGTTTTGCACTTTGCTGCGGTTTGGCTCCTACGCCAACTTATTCCTTCCGGTCGGGAATGTTGCATCGAATTCGGAGATGTACGGAAACATCCTTTTCTATCTTGCGAAGAATCCTGCCGTAAGCTTTCTTTCTGCGTTCTTTCTTTCTTAACAGTTAATTCTAGAAATAAATTATTCAGTGCATGCAATGTTTAATACGTTTGCGAATTTATAAACCAACTTTGTCGATTTGATTGTTGACTTTATTGTAATTAACTAGAATCTTGAAGAAACGGATTACTGATCTTTTTAAATTGTACGAGAATTTTCTTCAACATATTAACAAAATATTTTTTCTTCTTCTTCAATGTTTCTACACAGTCCGAATCGATCCTTGCGAATCCTTTGCCTTCAATATGGAAAGCGCTATAGTCTTATATAGACTTTGGATTCTTCTCATATATCTCGTTACAGTTGCAATTTTTATAGGACGAGGTTGTAAACCCTCGCCTAACCTCCATTCTGGAAGATTGAGTTTGTTTTAAAGTTTATTTATTGTTGTTATTGTTTGGAGATTTTTGTTCTCCAAGGGACGATGCGGCACCATATACTCTACGTTTGTTTATCTTCGGTTATCTCGGGATTAAGTTTACGTTTCGGATACTTTGTTTCTATCGTGTGGAATAATTCTCTATTAATAATTTTATTAATAAAATATGTTACAAGACACCTCTCTCTTACTCAAAAATATAGATATAATTGTAAAAGAAAAATTTTAACTTTCGCATACCAAATTATAATTGATAACCCGAAATATACATATATTCTAAAAGGTATTATTGAGAATTAACAGTTGCGGGATCAACGCGAAGCGTATCGGTAGAAATAAAGCAAATACGAAGTGGCTATTGTTCGTCGATCTGACGAACGGTGAAAGCTAACGGGATCGTTTCCTCGGGCGTTATCCGAATGTCTACCGAAAACCGATTCTATATCCGCGATAATGGCAGAATAATCAATCGCCGCCGTCCGTAACGTTCCGCCGCATTCGTATTGCAACCCGTAGTGAAAATCTGAAACATCGACGCGTTTGGCGAAACACGCGCCTAATCTAATCTAAGTGAGAAGCGTGCGCAATGGTAGGCAAGCTAAATAAAGCCGGGCCAGCTCGTAATTGAAAAATATTGGCGCCTTGCGTTAACCCGCTAGGCGAATACGGAAATCAAGCGGCGAAACCAGCCGGATCCGACACATATTTTTTCATTACTCCTTGCACGCGTTCCCACCTACGTGGCCGACGGCTTGCTGGAGAATCACATTACGACGTGTTTGCCCGGTCTTTTTCCAGACAGAGAAAAAAGGTGGAAAAAGTGGTAGCTATTGATCGTAGCAATCGCGCACCAAATCTGAAAATCGATTTTACAGAAATCCATGCGTCCATCATTGTGTCATTGATATTGAAAACGAGAAATGTAATATTTTAACAGAATTTTGACAACGCGAGGGATTAAAAATTTTATAGTAACAATCATTCAATCGGACGATGAATAAAACCAGAGAAAATTAATTTTACTCGGAAATCTCGGATAAAACTCGATCGGAGAGAGAATCGTATTATGTACCTTTACATATTTCAAAATATTTTATTGAATTCGCACAGTATATCGATTAATGTTCCTCAATAACCGACATAATAGACGCTGCTAGCTTCAGTAATGTGAACTTTTTCCACGAAATTGCTAGCGGAACCATGCTGCTCATAAGTCCTCGTTAAACTCTCTCCAGATATCGCTTTCTTTCGTTTTCTTTCTTTTTAGTCTAGCTGGCAAAACGACATCGCCAATTTTCTCTCGCCTTTTCGACGCTTCGAAAGGAGGTACATCCTAGACAAGAAAACTTTTCGGCTAATGAGAAACGGACCGCGAAGCTGTCCGTACGAAATTAACCGTGGAAAACTTGAATTTTCATCGTAAATTCGTTCTGAGGATTAAGGGGATTAAATCTTAATTGCGACTAGATGAAAAATGGCATAAAATATCTGCGCGCAATAATTTACAAGTTATCACGTAACACTTCAGAGAATTAAGCAGTTTCAGATTTTTTAAAATTAATATTAACATTAACGCGAGGTTATTTAAACTGAGAAGAGTTTTGGAAACAAGGTAGACAGATCTTATTACTGTATAATTCTATTTGTGTTAAATTTAAAAGCTAAAGAATATAAAGATATACTACGGTTAAGATATATTCGTACTGAAAATAATAAACATTGTAGGAAATGTTGAAAACCGGAGATACCTAGGTATAACAACTTATACAAAATCAAATATTAGAAACACAAAGATGCTCCTTGCTGCAGTTTGGATACGTGATAATTAAGCAAAGTCCTCGCAAGCGAATTTCACAGTCGCTGAAAGAGCAGCTTATTAAACCGAACGTTTCGCCATTTGCATATTTAAATTTCCATTTCCGTGGAGCTCTTGCCCGGGCAGAGCCACCAGGTTAGATAGGAAAACCGCGAGAAACGACCTTTTATCTCACTTCGTACCTCTTATCGCCAGAGGTGCATTGATCTCTCTGCTCTTCACCGAATCGCCTCCTGTTTACTTTCAAATCTATAAGAATCAACCTTTGACTTGTTGAACGATATCATCTAAGATTTTCTTCGTTCAGTCCTCTCTTAGTGAGATCACAAAAATAAAAATGTAACGCCAATGTAACTTCAATGCAACTATCATTAAATGTAAATAGATAAAAATTATTTTAAAACTTTACAAACGGTAATTCAAATTTATAAGTAAATACGCGACACTACTTTATTTATTTTAAATATTTCCTATATTACAATTGAGCAAAATAGAGGTTTTGTTTTATTGACAAACGGTTTATCAACTTTTCCGATTATTTCAAATAATTTTAGTTGCTTACAAGATTGATACTTTTTTTTTCTGTATAGTAGTTCTGTTATATCAACCGTAAAATTAATTGAATCATTCGTTAGGGGAAATGGCCCTCCGTTATTCAATGAGCCGCACCAAGCTGTTGAAGGTCGCTTAATTGAATATTCAAAAAACAATATGTACCGTGGCGGAGATAACGACCACTTTAAATGATTGGTCCACCGCGGTAATTACAGTCGCCCTCGGGTGTTTAAATTAATAATTAATAACCACCGACGCGTTGTACCTTTGTTAACTAACGCGATCGTAATCGCTAATTATTTCGACTCTGTGACTGCTAATTCAATAAAATTCAGAATTAGTTCGTTTTAACTGTTTAAGCTGTCGGAAATGTACTTTCTGAAACGGCATAATAAAACGGCATAAAAAGTAGGGGAAAAGACGACAATTTCTTGTTTTGTAAAAAAAGAAACCTATGACAATTATTCCACTCGCTAAAAAAATATTTGACAATAAAATAGTTGTGTTAAAATAAGAGATATACGTGCATTCTGCGTGAATTCGATAGGAATAAATACGCTACCAATACCGATTTATTATTTCTTGTGTTGCCTGCTAATTGAATAAATGTTTCTTTCACTACCTTTTTCCTTTGATCAATTTATCAGACATAAAATGTAATCGTTCAGATCGACCGCTTTATTCTACTTAATAAAGTGACAACGTACTTTCATAAATAACACGCAATATATTTATGATTATTCGACAAGTTTATATTACGAGATGCTCAATAAAATTACGATTATTTATTCAAATGTTTTTTTACCATTCGAATATACTTATGATATATCAATGAAACGATTATCTACCGATTTTCTCTCTGAACAATCCTCATTGCTCTAAATCAAGGACACCTGTTCGTAAGCACATCGTATAGCACACCTGCGTTATAGTGTGGTGGCACCTTTATCCAAGCCGTTAGTTACGGACGCGACTCGCGGTGTGTCAGTAACAACAGGCACCCACGAAGTTTGCCCACCTGTCCTGATAATGTCGGTTAATATCATGTAAATTGTAATTAATATTCATGGGGTTAATTCGCTACCGCGGTCGGCCCGACGCCGCTCCCGCCACCAGGACGAAGTTTTAGCGAAAATTTACGGTCACCGCGAAACATATTTCGGACGTACCGCAGGTACTGTATAGTTACGGCCCTACGGCCCGGTTTCATTCGAATAAATCACGTCGATCTTTGAGACGGATTTTAACAAAATTATCAATTTGTTGTTTGGAGTAAATTGCATATAGTTAAAGTGCGAGCGTTGGATTATGCTAAAATGATAAAGAAATAAAAAAGTATAGGCAGAAATGAGTAAAAAAGTGCGGTGCAAATAAAATATACATAATATATATATAATGTATCTAAAATATCTCTGGCAAAATGTAGAATTTCATCAACAGCCGGCACAATAAACGTACCTATTGTTATTCATATTACATAACAAAATATTAAATTTAATAACGGTCATTTAAATTCTACGAACATATTTGCCTACGAGAGAGAGAGAAGATCCTCTAACGCGATCGAGATGGAAAAAAGAACGTTCTGTTTTAATGAGATAGTATAATTGAAAACTTCTCAGCGAGAAGTTTCAGAATTCCCGCGTGACGTAAGGACGGCGACGGGGCAATGTATTAATTTCCGGTAACGCATTTTCCGATGATTAAATTTCCGAACTACGTCGCCCGCGCGCGCTCTTTTCGCCGTAGACTATTACGGTCAACTCGCGCAACAAATTAGGCACAGTGCAATTAATTAAACAACACGTAACACGTACCGTAGTACTTCGCGCAGGCGAGCGGACGCGAACGCCCCCCCCCCCCCCCTCTCTCTCTCTCTCTCTCTCTCTCTCTCACCCCGTGAAATTGCATTTGCGACGTAGACGGAAAATAATTTGCAACGTTAACAAGAATTCGGAATAGAGGGTCATTAGCATGGCTTGGACGACGCACATACAGTGTACGCGTACGTATGCATTAGTATGGTTGTTCTTCTTCGTTTAACGGAGATGTTTACATATAATAGCAACGCGTTTAACTTAGTGCCGTAATTAAAATAATGGCGCGATGCAAATTACATGAGGCATTGCGTTATAATATTACTCGAGAAATGCTCCTCGCAACACCATTGCATTACGTATTTCACTCAGAGCGAGAGAGCACTCTCTCCGGCCTCGGATAAAACGTTCTCTCCGCAAAAGCCGTTTTTAATATCCTTCGTGATCGTACGCGTTGTGCCTGAATAAATTGCACTTTGGTACGATGAAACGCAAGACTAAAGAAAAGTAATTTCCGATCGTACATATGATATCGACATTTAACAGAAACTTTATTAACAGGTACATTCGATGTCCGCAACGACCTCGCAGCCATGGAAATAAACGCAATTTTATAGCTGCAGTGTTCTCGTCCTTTCACAATTATGGTAAATAAATATAACTGTACCTACGAGTATATTTATTGCATCGGATAAATAAAAATAAAGTATCATATTTTAACAACACAGTGAGATGAAGAGAGCGATCGATATGTCTTTTAAAGATATTTTTAAGAGAGGATATATTTATAAAAGACCTTATCCTTTTTTAAAAAGGAAGAAGGACGTCTGGTCACGTTACTTATAGAAGAAGTCAACGAGTTACGAATGCAGGAAATAAGTCTTGCTATTAAAAGAGAAACTGATTCTATATGATACCGTGCAATTTACGATGCAGCTGTTGCTTCGCGAGCGCGAAGACTTTGCATTGCATCTGGATTCTGGATTTTTCGTCGGTACGCAAAGAAGAAAACTACTAACTCAAATCTTATACTCATAAAGAACGATTTGTTCCGTGTGCATCGTAGATGTTCTACGGAGGTGATTTTTCTCTTAAGTGAAAGAAAAGAATGGAAGGTTCGCGGATCAAGATAGCTATTATAGATATAGCTAGTGGATGTCGCGGCCTTTAACCCTCCGTTATGTTTTATCATAGACTATACCATGTTATGATGCGACCGTATATGCGGTAAAGGAAAATGACACGGAACATTTACGGCTACGATTCGCCGACGCATTACCGCAGCCTATCTGTCTCGATCGGCGAAACGCCGCTGGCTGTTACTCTGTCGGTGCCTCGGGGACCAACGTACCATACCCCTTTTATATAACGGATATAACCCTCTAGAGATGTTACGTTTAAACGCTCGTTTTTCTTTCCTTTTTTACATTTACTTTGCGTATATTTTTCATTTCCTCGGATGGCAAATATCACGCTGATAAACGAGCCACCGATCGCGTCTCTGAACGTAATAAATAGTATGTGTCCTTTGCAGGACAGTTTGCGATAAAACTTCCATTATTATAGACACATCGTTGGTATAAGCTATTATCTTTTTAATGAAAATAAAATGGAAAGGAATTAATCATTTTAGACAGCAAATATGTCATTAACTGTGGCGAGCTATTACAAATTAAAATTATGTATAGTAAATATGACTCACCATTGGTCGCGTGGATCGGGCAGAGATCTGTGCACGGAGATTAAATCACTGACGTACTGATTAAACGCGTTATTGAGCCAGCCATCGTCCACTAGCTTCTTCGTCTGAGCGGACATGTTGGCCGGCAATATCACGGGTCTGCCCATCTCACCGGGTGCAGCAGTATCCGGTTCCCGTGGTATATCCAGCACTCCACCACCTATAGAATCTATAAAAGCCATCAAAGGTCACAGATGAGTGACATTTTGTATGAAGGTGTTGGCATGTGATTATAGTTAAATATTATACATAATGTCTATTCATTGTAAATTGTATACATCCTTAAATTTATCTCACCGTCACATTAGATAAAATTAGATTAAAATATTGTATGCCATTAATTTATTGAATCTTTATTAATGTTAAGAACTATTATTATATGCCGATCTTTGGAAATGCCACAAAATGTAAATGAAGTTAAATAAGAGATAAAAGTTATATATTGCTTTTGAACAATCCAGAAATATTCCTTCTAAAAAAATAGTATCTTGTTTAAAAAATTCTTCTTGCGTTTTAATTTCATTTCATTTTGCACACATTGCATTTTTTCTAGCGCAGGTCAGAATAAAAATTTAAATTCTTATTGAATGAATTTTCAAGACCAATAATTGGAAAAAGAAGACTGACGGTTTATCGAATCAATACTATCCTTATATTAACGATAACGTTAAAAAATTATTACGTTTCCAAGATTAACAATATTCATAAGCGTATAATTTTATATCGCGAAGAGAATTCTCCGAATTGAAGTTAGAATTGCTAATAAATTGAGAAAGGCATTATCACGCTGCTTACGCGTCGACGATAGAAAGGTAAGTGAAGCAATATGGTGACTCGTGACCCTGCTCGTATTTTGTCGCGTTCCGGTTTAGTTTCAGCTAATTCTCATTCCGCTTCTTGTTTCGTCTGAATAGCGAGAGTATACGATGCTTAACGTCAGCGCGCGCGCGAGGAGAGCGGAGTCGATGGTGGCGGGTGACGCGCTGCACCGAGAAGAAAAAGGGCATCGGGAATTGAATTTTCAGCATATCCACATCCCCGACGCGCCGGGTCTCGAGGTACACCCTCTAAGAGCTTTCTCGCATAAACTTCGGTTTTATTTGCCGGCGCCATATTGCCGCGGCATAGCTGCTAAAGCCAACGAGGCAAGTATATACGCTTCGCGATATGGTCTGCTGGCTGGCGCGCCCGACCCGCCTGTCCTGAAAATAATTTTATCCCGGTCGACAAAGTTCGGCCCCGGTGTGTACGATGCGGCAATAAAGAGGACGACAAATTGCTTTAGCGCCGCGACCCGGGCCGCTATACGAAGTTCGGCGGTGAAACTCGCGTCGTGCATCACGGCTGCGTCGCCGTTACGCTGCGAGCTTTTCTCGGGGAGGATCGCCGCTGTCGAGAGATCACCTTCCCCCTCCGTTCGCACGAGATGAGAGCATCTCGCTCCTTCTTAGTGTCGGAGCATGCATTCACGCCCGTAAAGGCATTTAAATTCATTAACACGTCATTCCGGGGATGCGAGCACGCCAAGTTCTCTGCGAATGTGAACTCGTGAGAGGCATCAACCGGCACGGCGCGGCGCACGGGCGAGACGACTAAGCATCATTCGAGATCTACATTTACAGATTTCTCTCTAATACATATATCGCGCTGTTCGCTAGCATGCAACGTCGACAATATCGTCGGGATGATCCATGTATTACGAAAGCTCCATTCGTACTTCGTCTGGCAATAAGGGATGAACGCGGCGGATGAACTACCAAAGATTCCTTATTGCGCCCATGGCATCGCCCGAGAGAACTTTCGTCTTTGAGAATCCTTCGCGTGTACAATCATACCTAGCTCTACGTTCTTCTCCGCGCGGTTTCCCTTTATTCCTGTTTCTCTTATGCGATCGAAACGCAAGACGCATAAACGATATAAGAGTATATCCGAGTTAAAAGGATTTAAAGATTTTTTCAAAATAAATTATTTTTTTTTTTGGTCTTCTTTCTTTCAGTCGGATTAGTCGTAAGTAAATTAAACTCCCAACAGATGAGAGAGATTTTTTGAAAATTAATTATTATAGGTATATAGAATTGGTATATATTTGTATATATTTGTATCTATGATAAAATAAGAAAAAAATATTGCAATATTGGTATCAATTTTTATTGATTTTTTATAATTACTAAAATCTGTAGATTTTATATTTGTGAACTTTATATGAAAATTAAATATAGTAATTATCAAATGTCATAAACAATTAAGAAAATGTGTATAATGACTGATGTGTAATAAATTTTCTCTCACCCACTTTACTTGAAAAATATTCTCGAAATGTCGGACACAGGTTGAGCCACAGGTGGCTTGCGAAGTAATCAAACATTCTCGGGTATGATTCATGCACAGACCATGCATTCCAAAAGGGACATCTATCAGCTTATTAAGACCTAACTTGCACCTAACCCATACGTGTGTGTAGGGTGTCTGCCTATATTAAGCCATTTCCTAACAGACGTGATTCATGTAGCAACTCACAGTATATCTACGTCACATCGGTAAACGATGAAGAATATGATTTTAATCACATCTTCAATCTCGGTGTGAAAAATAAAACGATTGTCTTTTAAATCAAATTTGTGCGCTTTTTAACCGAGGTAAAATAATTTTTATGCAAAGAGAAAGAAAGAGACGTAAACACGTAATCCTCTCTTCAGCTACATGCAAAACGATCATTTTAATTTATACCACACATTTTTAATACTCCAACAAATTAAATAAATGTTCTAATAGATTGAATTGTGCATAGTCTTATTACATTTCTAATAGATTAATTATCTAAATTTTAAACAAATTAAAAAAAGTGAATTACCTTGCTTCAAACCGGCTTGATTGATCTTCAGCCTGTTGTTAATAACATTACCAGTCGACTCTTTTCTAAACGGCGCCGCGGGTGGCACAAAGCCATTCGCCGCTTGTTGCGGCATCGCGACGCCCGACGGTGCCAATCCCTGAACGGCAGCCGCCGCCCGATCCTCGGTATAGAGCAGGAAACAGACGGTCACCCACACGGCGGTTGCCAGTACCGCCACTTTTAGCCACAGCGACCTTCTCCTGGGAAAACCCATCCTTCCGTCACTCTTCGATCCTTCCTTTATACGCCTGCTGCGATCGACACCTTCCCGCGCTGCGATTATCGTACTTCTCGTGCGGCCTCGAAATGTCGTGTTACCTCAGCAACATCCTCTCGCCCCTCTTGGATCTCCCTCCGGTCGGCTCTTGCCGTGTGACGTCGAAAGGTCCGGGCACCTAAGCTAGTTCCTCCTTTCCACGCGATCGAGGACGCTAATTAAACGCCTGATAGAGAGAGGAGATCTACAGGAGATGCGTTCCTTTCACGAGCAATCGCGCTAGGAATTTCACAGCGAGAGTCTCGACTACCGAGAACGATTCTTTATCCTAATCAAAAAGACTGACAATCACTGATGTGCAAAATCGATAACTTTCCATGATAGAACATATGTTTATCATCCGTTTCAGCGAGATTATTCTTCAGAATTGATCTCTTTCGATGCTGTTGCGTGATACATGTGAGATAAAATAGAGCTCTAAATTGTGCAAAACTAATTTCGCACTAGATATAATTTGAGATATACCGTGGCAAATGTCTACCTGTTTTTATACCAGGCAGAGTTTTAATGATGTAGTCTGATACGTTTAGCAATCGATATGTTGCATTTGGTTCATCGTTACGCCAACATAGAATAGCGAAATGATTTTGCATCAATATGAATTAATGTTGTAGACGCTGGATATGATTTCTTTATATTTTAATTAATACTTGGCATATATATGCATTACGATATGTATTTTCGGATCGAGCAATTTCTCAGCGTCACCGCATTCTGGTACCTGCAATCATAAAAAAGCGAACGTATTAATGAAGAGAGTTTAAGTATATAACGGCTAAAGTCCTATGAAATATTGAAAAATTCCAATTCGGACAAGTCTAATCTACTTACAAACTATTTCTTCAAAAAGTACTCGCGTGCTCATTCAAGATTAAAACTTTTACTTAAGCTCGTTTAATAATTAATACGGACCTAGACTATACATGTATACTTTATTGTAATATATGTATTAAAATTATGCATTGAGCAATAAATATTGGATCATTTTATAAATATCTAAAATAATAATTTATATAATTTTTATAGTGTATGCCATTAATCATTTAAAACCGCGCACACTTTACGATTCTGCTTGTTTTAATAAAACCCTAAATTATAGATGATACAGAAATAGCATAATAGTTTAATTTTCGACGTGCTAAGATAGTTGGAACAAGCAATAAAATAAATTCTATCTTCATGTTATTAATTATTCAAGGTTCTGAAGCGTCAAAACTGACACAATAACGAATATCCACGATATATTTAGTCGAACAGCTTCCGTTTCTTTATTTATTCAGCAATTCATCTGACTTAAAGCAATTTCGGAGCAATTCGTTAAATCTGTTTTCTGGTAACATGAATAAATCAAAGATTTTATTGATATCTTGTCACATTAATATAATAGGAAATTTTCACGCGATGTATTAATTATTATATTATTTAACATAAAAATATAAACTTAAATATTTATAAAATATTTAAATATAATTATATATTAAATACAAATAAAAATGAATACGTTAATGCAGCAGATATAATTCGAATCTCTAAAATATATTCTTTACAATTTATTTATTTATCTTACTAATACTCGTAAAATGGAGATGATATACGCAGAAATACGATCGATCTGAAAATTTTTCAATTAAGAGAATAATTGTAAATTTGCGCGCGCTCGTTAGATCTACGATCCACAGTTCAGTGTATCTAAAACACGTTCCTGCAAGTAACCCGACGCTAAGTAATCGGAAAATACGTGCGTCCCGGGGCTTTATTAACTTTGTATTAAATTAGGAAATTAGGAACTTTCAGTCACGACGCGCGATGGTGCTTGTAACGATGTTAGGACGGTACGTAGATTTACACATACGAATAAAGTAACGATGATAACATTCATGATGTCGACGTGTTAGCTATTCGTTATTCATTACCAAATGGATCCTTTCTTCATCGTAGAAAGTAGTATACACGGTATAGAAATTCACACCAAAAGAGAAAAAAAAAAAGAACGAATCGGCAGCGACGTTACGATAGTCACCTAACATTATCCATCATTTTCACACGTCGAGCCCACTGTATGGAATGATTATATTGCTGACATGACAAGCGATCGAACGCAGATAAGTGGACACGCGCGGCACGAGCGTTGCATTATGCGCAACGCATCGCCTCGCGTGGAAAAGTTGGCTCTGTCGCCGTGTGCACGCAATCTTGCAGATTGTGCAAAGTTGTCTGCTCGTATATCGGAGAATCGAGAGCTGCATTTGAAAAGATCGAAGTCTGGTGGGATAACGATGAAAAGACCCCCGCCACGGGCACATCTCGAGAGAGATTCGGGGACGTGAAAAGCTCCGGGCGAGGAAGGAGCTCGCGCGCGTGTGTCACCGCTCTTTTCAGGCCCGCCGGAGACGTTTGCTATTCATAGACGGAGAAAGGTGCATGCACGTTTTAACGTCGCGTTTCGACCGTAACCGTATCGCGCGAGCCGTAAAGATGGGCTGCGGCGGATGCATCGAATGGCGATGCATCGACGGACGTTATGACGGGAAAAGTGCAGTTAAAGCCAGCAGCTTTTCATCATCAAGAATGAGCGTCGCCATAATACACTTGCGAAAAATTGCATCCATTCGTCTTACGAATAACATATCGCTCGCGCGCGCAGGAAGAGAAAGGGAGAGCGTGTGCTGTACGTTTTGGTGAAGTTTCGTTAATCGCGCCGTTAAGACGGTTATTAATGAACGTAGTACAACTCGTGTGAAACGTACATTTTAATAATGTCTAGCTAATCGCGTTGTTAATCGTTAACGGACATAGTGAAACTCGCAGCTTGATGAATTTTTATCTTGCAGAATAAAACTACGCGTTTCAGATGAGATTTACAACGAGATTGCATCGAAGATAGAAGTAATTTAACTTTTTGTAAACATAGATTAGAATCGAGACATTCGCGAGGAACAATCTCACGATATTGCGGAGATATCTTCTCAGCGGTATAAAGTAAGAGGACTCCGCAGATCATACTATCTTCCTCAGACAGCACGAGAGGCCTTCCATTTCTAGTGAGTGGAGGGAACATTGTCTCGAGTAGACACACGTGCGAAAGCAGTGTGTGCTCTGGAGAAACGTTAGCGAGAGAGTAGTCTGGCTCTGCCAGAACCGTACGTAGCAAAGTGGCATGGTCGCTTTTTAGTGGTCGTTACTATCGGAGACACTTTTCCGTAAAAGAGTTTACTACTTCTCGTCTCTAAAATGCTCGGGCCGATGTATCGGTCTGAAAAACCTTCCTTTTCTTTCCTTTACGATCTGGCAGTAAATATACTGTAAGCAGCATAAGTGTGGCATCCCGCCTGTCGCGGTATCTCAACAATAGGGAAAAAAAAAAAAGAGAGATAAGTGCAGAATTTATTTTGCTGCGAATAAGCTACTCCGAGATCTTGAAAGTAAGTCTGCCGCTAATGTCGGGTATAAATAAAGAATCAACATAACGAAATGGTAAGAAAGAATAATCGCGATATAAAGAAAACGTACAAAAAAAAAAAACTATGCGGAAGGCGGATTTAATTTACTGTATAGAATTGAAAATAAAAAAACTTTAAAATAGCAACGAAATTAAATGAGCTCCTTGAATGAAATTGCAGAAACAACTGACACACGCCGTACCGCGTGCTGCGGTTCGACTCGAGACTGAAATATTTCTTGGACTGCATAAACTGTAAGCTTCTTCACGTATCTACATTGCGTCATTTGTACATCAAATATCGCTGTGAATAAATAATAAAATTGACTGAAGACATCATTCTGCAATGTTATCCGAACTAAAAGCGTTACGTTTCTGTTTCGTTTGAATAAAAATGTTTTTACGCGTATATAAGAGATACGAGAAAAAATTAATTGAATTTATCTTTATACCTCTCTATTTAGAATGCTGACAACATCCGTTGTGTTTAATCCGTGATCAAACCGAATACAGTAGAGATATAAAAAGAGTATATATATTTCTAAGAGTTTGCTTTCATAAATTTCGTCATAAGCGCCATCGCTCTTTCGTGTTAATCGAAGTTAGACCGAGCTGCTACTGAGGATAACATCGACCTCGCGTGTCACTGTTTATTTGGGTTAGATTCTATTTTCGCTACCAGTCCACGAGTCTACCGCCGACACGAAACGAGAGCACAATAGTTAGACTCTTTGTCCGTCGTTAAATGAATGCTTAGAATAGGAAGGTGAGAAACGTCTGGGAAACGCTTAATAGTACAGGAAAGAGATGTCAATCAACGTTCGATAGCATCAGCAGGGTGCATGTATGTCAACACATTTCTGAAGTGGGAAATGTAGATTTATAGATAGGGGCACAATATGATAATTCCGTTTTTTATTCAAGTCATCGTTTTCTCTGTCTAAACATAAACTTCCTTCCTCACAGTTAAAAAACGAAATAATACATATTATACCCTTCAAGCACATGGCTTCTTCTGTGTTTATTTATCTCTTCATTTTGATTCGGTAATAGTACCATGTTTATGTTATAATATTTTCATGGCGTCGAACACATCGGCTGACCTATAAGAGCTCATCTCGCAGTTTACCACTGAATAATTTTTACGGTAGGTAAAATCCATCGCAAAATGCGTTCGACGGATTAATCAAATATTGACCACTAATGGCTGTAGATAGAATTTTGGATTTTTGTTAAAAGCGTTTAAATGTATTCTGCAGCTCCATTTTTTCTAGCGAGTCAGTTAAGACTGAAAAACTATACTTCCTTTTTGATAAAAAATACAGAAAGCTGTGCTGTTCGTGACTACGTTGACAAACATTGTCATGTACGACATCTAAATATTTCTCTATATGCGTTCGAGAAAAACGGAAGAGAAAGGCAGAAAAAGTGCGGACACGTGAGATAAAAGCAGTGGAAAGGATATCCGCAGGATGGGACAACAGGAACGATATCATACTGGTCTACGTGCGTCCAGCCCAGCAAAATAAGCCGATCGGAATCCCTAGCGGCGATACTGTGCGAACGTGGGATATGCAACAGCGAGCACGAGGGAGAGGAATCGCTAGGAAACGATTTCTCTTCAAAAGAATTTTACATCTGCATGAGCCCTCAAACCGATAACACTCGTATTCGAGATAAGAAAGATCGGAGAAACAATCACAGGAGAAAAGTACTTCACTCTTGGTGTACTCTCTTGATACACGATATATCGCTATCAATATCAAGTCTGTTTATCTAGAAAAGAGTAAACTGCTTTCAGACGAACGGTTTCATAATCACGCATGCGGAAAAAAAGATAAATCGAGACGATATTCTAGCATTTACAAAGATAACAAGTTGGTACAAATAGGTATAATATATACTTACAGTGTGTTCACGTATCAATTTAAATGTCAAAATTTCGGGATAGATAAAAAGTCTTTTACAGATATATGTTCGCTTTTGCTTCGCATTTTGAAGAAAATCGTAAAAAAAGACAAAACGTAATTTTCATTTTTGTAATTATTTATTATTCGTTCGTTCGTATTTATATAGTTATTTTCTATGTGGATATATTGTTCAAAATGTGAGCTTTTTGCAACAATAACTCATGGTTTCGGTATTTTTTTGTTTAAAAATCGACGCACATATTCTCTCGTCGCGTCTCTGAAGTATTATCGTCGCAGAAATCGTACAGGAAAACAATAATATTCCATTTTTTGGTGAAAACTTTTTTGTTTGTTTATATTTCTGCCTTTCACCAGATCAATGTTTGGCTGCAATACGAGCTGTCACTGCTGGACGCAATGCTTGTATTGCTGTAAAAGTCAACCGTTTTGAACAATATCTACATTAAAGAAGTGACAACATAAATAAGGATGAATAAATAAATAATAAATAAATACAAAAGTGTGTGTTGAAAATTTGTCTCGTTTTACAATTACCTTCAAAACAAAGCAAAAATGTATATATGTCCTTTTTCTTGTAGTTTATCGACATACTCCCAAAGTTTTGACACCTAAATTAGAGACACCCTATATAAAATATATAAAATAATACTAACAATAACATCACTAAAATATTCGAAGAATTTTCCGCAAAAACGCATTCTGACATAATTGAATAATTAAGTTAAAAAGCGGAATCCTATACGAGCTTTTTCATTATATTAAATTATTTATAAAATTAAATCAGAAAATACCGAGCGCATAATATGTATAATATATTTCATGAACAGAGAAACATTTGTTTAATACCATTACATGTCCGAAATCCATTTTTAAAAGAATGATAAAATTCATAATTTCACAGTATAATTTTTTTAAGTAACCGCCCGGTTAAATACTGAAAACCACCGCGCTTTACAAACGCCGGATTAACGTTCATGGTTAAAATTCCGTTAAAGCGAAAATTTGAAATTCCGTGCCACGCCGCTTAGCGATGGAAATTTGCATGAACGTTACCGCCGTTATACGTCCTTAAGATGCATCACTTCATATATTATGCAAAACTCAATGCGGGATCTGCCTGCACATCGTAACACGGCGAGCGAAAGGAACATATTCGACGGCGAAGAATTTTCCGAGCTCGACGGCGCACGAAATTGCGTCCCCGGAAACGACTATGTGTCGCGATCTGATAATCGGGAAAATAATTGCGCCACGTCAAGGATTACCAAGATGCGTCACGCAAGGAGTTCTCAATCGTTAAGAAAAAACCTCTACTTTATCGGTATATTATTCTAATTTAAAAATATTCTATTTTTGAGACTCTTATTAAAAATATACGTATATTTGCATTTATCAAGAAAGAGTAATGAAATATATTTGTATTTCATATAACGTAATTTTATAACAAAGAAGATTATAATCCAAAAATTTAATTAATATTCCGTTTTTCAATTCAGAATAAAGAGAGAATGTTGTATTCAAACATTTTGAACGGGAGAACGACAGAATTGTTTTTTAGAGTTTACCCTAAAAATATGATAGTTGTGGAATTAACACATTGTATCTTGAAGAATTTTTTGTAAATCTTTCTCATTTTCACTAAAAACTACAATAAAATATAAAATAAGTTTGATCGATTTTTTATTAAAGTGCATGGTAAAAATCTTTAAAATATTGTAGTGTTCCACAACATTATCATACTTTTAAGGTAAATTTTAAGAGAAAATTTTCTTTTCCCGTCTTCTAAACTTTTCGTCGATGATTAAAAACAATTTATGTCATCGAATAGCATCGGTTTATCGAACACAATTTCTTTTATACAATTTTATTTTGATCAGAGAAACTGTTTAAAAAATCGACGCACACGACGAACGTGGTAATACATAGATCGCATGATGTGTAAAAGCATATCTAATAGCTCGCGATAAGGTATTGTCATAGAATTGCGGCCAGTCTGATACTGGAGTGGTTTTACGGTAATCTCAGGGAAATATGGACATTAAACTTCCCTCCCCCTCACTTTCCTCCCTC
>NW_017274955.1:1259321-1316816 GCF_001594065.2 Cyphomyrmex costatus | reverse complement strand
TTCCCCCCCCCCCCCCCCCCCCCGAGAATAGAGAACACGTTGGCTCGTGAAACGTGGAGCAATAAAGAGTTAACACGGTAACCGCTAATGGAGTAATGGACGTTCCGAGCATGCAGAACATCGGCTGGACTTCCGCCAAATGAGTTCTTCTAGGGAATATTTGCCCGACACTACCATCCTAATCCTTTTTTATCTTTTACGGCGAATGCGTTCGCACGCAAAAGATCGCCTATTTCTTTTTCGATTTGTTTCGAGATTGGTTATGGAGGTCTTGATAATCTCATAAACAGCGTGATCATTGAAGTAATATTTCCAACAAAAAAAAGATGGATTTCAAATTTATTATAAAGTACCGTATAGAGAATCTACGTGTTTCACTGATGGATACTGGTTTACGAAAGGCGTATGATTTAAAGATTATGATTAAAGTAAAGAGTAAACACGTGTGCGTGACTATGATTGATTCACTTTTGAAGTTACGGACTAGCGCTAAACTACTGTTAAATCTCTGCTACAAGGGATTTAGTCGGGTTTATGATCTACTGTACTACTTGTAAACTATTTTTAATCATTTTTTTGTTGTTTCTCTCTGGAACTAGATTAGAAAAGAGGCAAAAACAGTTAAATTAAGGTTAAAATTAATTGACGTTGATGAAACTGACCATTAATAATTTAATATCAAAACAATTCTTCAGGAAATATGGGTGTAATCTACCAAAAAATTTTGGCGGCGGGCTAATCGAGTCTGACTAATTGTTGTTTCATTTAAACGTATACGGTTACGAGGCCGCAATAATCTTCCATCACGCTGCCTAGACCATGTCTGATTTCATGACAAATGATCGCTTACCACGAGCTCCAATTTCGGAAGGATATCCACACACAGACAATTGCTTAGGGTAAATCAGGTTTGGACACGATGCGTGAGGAGTCACGCGTGCCTCTTTCGTCGGGTCAGAGGTTACGAGGTCATCGTAAAACCGCAAGAAATCATTACGTGACTGGGGACCCTTACAAACCTGTCGACGCGCTACCGTAATTCCGCGCTAATGGCGGCCAGGCAAAAAGTGCTAACGATTTTTCAGTCAACCGGGACGCCTCGTGGTCGCCTTGCAGTACTCGATTATGGGGAATCGTGGCCTAGATTTCAGCGATCGATCGCTCAAAAGTTCGGAAGTGACGTTATTCAAGCATGGATGTGATGTACAGAATTCTATTCATTTTTTAAGTTAAAAACCGAACGATGATTTTTAGCTCTCATTGATCGGTTCTCTTCGTTTGAAATCGCATATTACTGTTGCAATTTTAAACAGCATTGTTTTATCAATTTGTTGACAAAGAAAAATTATATTAATTTTAAATTAAAAAAATTTTAAACAATATTAAGTAAAAATCAAACTTAAACACACATAAATATATTAAGTGGTCATATTCGGTCAAAGCGATTCTTTGTGCTTAATAATACAATATTTCTCGTGAATTTATATAATAATTTCAAGCAAACTGTGCGCTGATTATTTGTTGGCCTTGAAACACAGTTCTAAACCAAAATTGGAGTAGTAATATCACAAATTAAATTGACCGAGATTCGACCTCCAATTTCCCGAATTCTGTGCGGGCATTTTCTCAATTCGAGCACCAAGGCATATACAATAATGATATTAATCAAATAATAACTAATATATGTAAAAACTATTGACTTTTTCGGGCGACCTAAATAAAAAACACTAAGTGAATTTGGAAGATTCAGATTTGATCCCGGCTGAAACAATATTTTTCGCAAGAAATTATTTACAAGCTTCTAAATGTGTTTATTAGCATCAATAATATTAAATTGCTTGTAAATATAATTCGTGATATTACTTCAGCTTTAGAACTAGGTATGTTTCAAGATTAATCAGTGTATAGTTTGCTTGAACTGAAAATTGTATAAATATAATATTGAATCATAGTTTCAACATTTCCGTTATGGACAAATTATTTTTTTTTTTATAAAACTTTATTGTTCTTTATATAAATATTTTTTAAAGTAAATTACGATTGGCTGGCAAGATCTTAACGATGAATTTTGCGGTTCGGTGGAGACTCAGTTCAGGTCTGCCGAGCGCGACGTTACGGCACGGCTAATCAAATTTTCACCTGCGGAACGACTCGCGCTCAATTTCACAGGACCGGGAGCGCTGAAGCTCCTCGAGGCCGATACTAATTAATTTTCATCGAATTAACGCTGAGTGCTCGGTGAGTCGCGCGCTCGAATGCCAAAGGAAACCGCTACTGGCGGCGGATCGTACCGTGCTTTGCAGAGTCGCGCGCGATTCAAACACCGTGAGATCGCGAGAAACATGCTCTGTATTTATCGGCTCGAGCTGCAATTAATAGCGCGCGTCGCGGAGCCGGAATCGGAGTCGACGTCGCGTCGTCGTCACCATTGCCGTCGCGACTCTACGTGGAATGTTTATGAATGAGAGAGAATCGATACGCGGTTCGCGAGGCATGCATCGTAAATCAAGAGGCTCGCGAATTTAACGTGCGAGATAGCGTTTCCGCGTACAAGCGTTTTATGCTCGACGGAACGGAATCGACTTGCAACAGAAGTAACGCGTTATTACCATCCATAGAGATATGCGGGTGGAACGCCTCTCTTCTGACGAGGAGAATCAGCGAAAAGTCGGTCGTACGTTCTTCGAGAACTGTCATTGAATATCCGTAGTGACGAATGGCGGCGAAAGGCACGATATCGCGGGGAAAATTGTCACTTTTCCGAAAAGCGAATTTCTGAGGATTCCGCTGACGTTTCTCGGCGTAAAAATATCAGGCATTTCACGCGAGTGACACTCCATGCGACATGCCTGCCGAATCCGAGACAGAAAATAGGGAAGTGCGGCGGTTCCGCAACATTATTCGCGAAACAAAAGCGCTGTCTTTTATTCTCTTCTCTTTTCGAGAAAATTCTTATGTCAGTCATGTGGAGATCGTTTCCCGAATGCGTGAAACCGAATAAGAAGCAGGACAGACAATGCATCGCGCTCCTATTCGCACAAGATGGTACGATCGGTGCCACGAACGGTCTGTTTTGATTACTCGCTGGACCAGCGAGTGGTAAAACGTGATTGGAACGAGAAATCAGAGACGTGAACTTTACGACGTGAACCACGTTCTATTGCGACCGCTGGGCGTTCTACGTTAGATTTACATATATGTATGTAACTAGTGCCGGTATGTGTTCGAACGGTCGACGTGGAAATATGGCGTTTACACAGCTGCCATGCGGGACAAAGCGTCTTTTAATTAACGCGCATAGATCAACCTCAAACAGAGACAGGTGTGCGGAGCGTCGAATCTGTCCTGGTATCAACGGCATCGACATTATTTTCATATCGCGCGTGTCACGTACGAAATAAAGTAGCTTTCTGTGACAGCCGATTCAATCGTTTCCCACGCGAGACTCGTAGAAATTAAATAAAGCCACTTACAAGAATGGTTCCCCAGGTGTCACCTCCAATTTTAATAAAATTCGGTGGATTTATACAGGGGTTAAAAATATTCGTTATGTTTATTCGATATTATTTTTTTTTTATCAGCAACGAAACACGTTTAGACGTGAAAATCAAAAATTGATTAAATGTTCGTTTTTCAGCTGTAACGTCTAAATAAAGCATAATTTCGAAAAAATAAAAACAAACTATATAGAAAATTGACAATTGTGTGACATTCAAGACAATAAGAGTCAAAAAAGAAATAAACATTAATAAATACTATAAAAATAATTTAATAGCTAACAAAAATAAGCATATGTATTATGTTTCGGCTTTAAGTGTAAGTCAACTTCAGACATAATGCAAAAAAGTATACGCAAAAATATACAGAATTTTGAAAACTATTCATTAATCTAAAAATTAATTTTTTACATAAAAAAGAATACGAATAATGAAATTTAACTTTTTTCCGTTTTTCTATTAGATCTATTCCAGCCTAGCTCGCTACACTAACTTTTAGTTACCTTTCGCGCTGCACGCTAGGGTCTGTAGAATCCTATAACTTTTTTAAAAATTAGCACCGTTTATTTGAACAAATATACTACATATGAGAAACCATTATGGTCAAAGCTAGATATGTTTCATATAAGACATTAATATATTTTTCAAATAAATGTAATTTCACATATGCACGTCAATAACTTTCAGACGCGTCTATATAAACTGTATCTCCTGTTATATTATATTTCTAAACTGAAAGCATATATTTTTTAAGCTTCACACATGCAAACATCTTTTTAATCGTGTTACATCTTAAAGTAAGACAAAGCCACAGACAAATAAGAAAAATAAACAAAAAATTTATTTTCAAGTAATTAATTCAGATTTTCAAATTGTATTATAAAGAAGTTATAGTAATGTGGAAGACTCGCATTGGATACGTCATACTCCAGTATGAAGAATTAAGATTAATCAAGATTTTATTCATAGGAAAGATTTTGTTTATAAGAAAATGTGTCATGATAATGCAATAATTTCCATACATATAATATGTATATACTACAAAAGATCAGAAATATATTTTATTACAATATAATATTGGGGACTTTAAAATTCTGTACGTTTTACATATTTATGAAATTACTCTATTATGATTTATTTAGACGTTATAGCTAAAATATGAAAATTTGGCCAATTTTCGATCTCAGCTGATTTCACCCTTAAACGTGCTTCATTGCCGACAAAAAAATACGAATATTTTTAACTCTCCTACAAACTGACCAAATTTCATCTGGAAGGCCTTACCTAGTTACATCTAAAACATATTAACATTAAAGTTTTCTTGATCCTTTATGAAACATTTGAAATTGTTTCGTCGTAATTGTTTTTTCGTATTATAGAGTATGGTGGGATGTTTTTTGTCTATGAGGCTATTCTGGCAAGCAACAAACGTTTGTAAATAATGCATATTTAATATTTGAAGGTAGTGTTTATGTTTTTAAGAGGTACTCGTGTTTGAGTAACGTATAGTTGTAAGCACGTCACCACAAAAGCAAATTGCTTGCTGCCATGATTGAAGCTTTTGTGATCGAAGGTAAATACATCGTTATTTCCATGGTTATTTCAATAATGAAATCCTTATATTATTTAAGCCATAACTTTTATATACGAGCGAATTTCACAATAAAAATTATATTAAATGTTTATATTTTAAAATAATAATGCAAAAATTATCTCTGATAATCGTGAATTATTTTTTTTGTATCATTTGTTTAAAAAAATCCTTCTTATAGGCGGAATAACCTCGCTGATTTTGATACATCTATTTTGTATCAGTTTAGAAATTCATGTTTTTCTCTGTTGCATGCTAATTTTTATGTTTACAAGAAGTTACGTTATGTTTAAAAAAATAAATCTATTATATGTATATTTGTAATATAACTACACCGAAAGAAAAGTCTTGCAAAAGTATATAAAAATTTAGCTAGATACACTAGTGACCAACCGTCTCAAATTCTAACTCTCCATTCTATAATATATACTTTACAATACGTCCCAAATTTTGTCCCAAATTAAGAACATGATTAAAGGTTGTTCCTATTTTAAATGTTAAAATAATAAATGTGAAATAAGTAAAAATAATAAGTGTGAAACATAATTTTCTGCTAATGTGAAGAATTTTATGATCGTTTTATTTAAAAAATGCAAATATTCATAAAATATATTTAATAGAAAAGTGCAATTTTTGAAAAATGAAACGTAATCTCATAACTTGACATAATTTTTGTTGTGATCTCATGTAACATTATACATTAAATGTTATTAGTTATTTACAAATATAATAATATGATATTGTTTATATGTTTCGTTAATAATTACTAAAAAAAAAGGTTTATCTATTGAATTTTTTAAATGCTCCTTTTTGTTTTTTTTAGGAGTTGCTTATTTCAGATACACTGAAAATAGTTTTGTTAGATGCAAATAATTATCCAAATAATTGTTAAGCTTTATGACAACGCTGTAAAAGATTTGAACATTCTAGCAACCAGTTTAAGCATCCTACATAATTATTTTTATGGTTAAAACAAAATGATTTTCAGATTTGTACCTAGTTAAATTTTTAGATATTTCAGCAAAATCGTTCTTTCTGTGTAGATGCGTAGATATATGTAAGGCATTTTTCTGCAAATTTTCATGTCATTTTAAAATTGAAATTGACAGAATAGCTTTACCTTACCCTACAGTCAAGGCATTGAAATCCTGACATTAGTTTGCCGAATAGCCATGACGATCGTTTAACATCCTTGCGACTGGAAATGTAGCTTGGAGAAATGGCGGCACTGTTACAAGCTGCGATTCCAGTCGTGCATTTCTCCAAAACGCCACCGGAGTGTAATCCACCGACTTTCTCGCTGGAAAGGAAACACTTGGCGTAGCCTGGTCACGTTTCGTCCAAAATACACGTCAACTCGTAACGCAAGCACGAGTCCGAATTTGCACCGTTCGAGTTCTCAACTACGCTCGTCTCGGCCAAATGTTTCGCGTTCCTGTAACCGAGTGACCCGCACTCGTGATGACGGTAAGTGCTGTACGCGCGCGCAAAATTCCACCGGGTAAACTGAAGTAAAGCACTGTTGAGAGGACTGCGAATTTAGATTTGTTGAGCGTACCGCAGCGGGTATCTTTGTAAGACGGATTTCGAATGAATATTGCTTTGTGCTATGGCAACAGAGTCTCGAGTATGTTGGCAGGGTTAGAAATAGATTAGAATGTCACATGGCGCACGCACGGCTTATTCACCGAGTCACGGACCATCAACGAATCGTCGGAATTAGCTTAGACTAGTCAATGTTATGGCGGAATATATTAAACTGTGCACCGTGGGGCGAGCATGAAATCAAAACGAATAGGGTCATATTTTATACAGAGAAGCATGAAGGAAAACCGTGAAAAAGCATAGAAGAAACGAGACAGAAAGAAAGATAGTGGTGTTTCTCTCGTAAGAACAGTTCAAAAAATCCCGGAATAAATATTGTTGATGTATGTATCTACATCGTTCGTACGTGCCGGTGCAATGTTTTATATTAACGGCTTCGTCGCTTTGTCTCATCCGTGTGCGAACAAGGAGTGTAAATCGGAGGAAAAAAATGCAATACGGCGCGCACATCGTGACGATAGTGGCGTTGGCAGCGACGTTACGTCAAGAGACTTGGATCCCTGACACGGGCGCTATACATGCGTCTTTCCGCTCTGATACGCCGAGAGAGCGCGCGTCCGCACGACCATTGTTACCCTGACGTTCTGGCGAAGGAAGAAAAATGAGAAGAGTGGAGAATCTGCCGTTTACATCCGTACATAGGCAAAAAAGACGAGGGGGAGGGGGGGGGAGGACAAGAGGATGTGAGGTAGACTCCACGGCATTGGTACCAGGTACCTTCAGAGAACACGTAATTCTGCAACGCGTCTGTCAGATCCGCATGACTTAACACACATAGAAGACACGACGGCGCGCGAAAGCCGAGATGTCTTCATGTGAGTCAAGCGCCACGGAAAAAAGGAAGATTGCTTATATTATATCGGAAAAGGAAGTGGTAAATCGAGGAAAACGATCGATATATATGTCGATTGTGCAATACTCGTCCTAGATGAAAAATATGTTTTATTGTCTTTACGAGAGAGTCTGCTCTCTTTATACACATATCGTATACGTTCATCCTCTTATTCTTCCATCACTGTCTTTTATGAACCATTCTTTTTCTCTTTCCACTTGCATTCTAATTTTACATCCACGATTTTTTCATTAATATGTTACTCGCATTATCTTAAGAAAATATTAAGAATTTTAAGAGAAACGTAGGAGCAAATTTTTTAAATGCATTTTATCTAAATTTTTATTTTTTAGGTTAGAGACGGCGTTCAGTGTTCAATGTTGAAATACTCATACATATTATAAGCTACTCTGAAAAGTTCAGAAAGCATTTCTTCATCATTAATTTATATGCTGAAAAAACATAAACATTTCACAGGTGTGCATTATGTCTTTTAACTAGAGAAAAACAAAATGCACGCGCATTTGTTCAACATATTTTTAGCAACTGTTTAGCAATTTTGTCTTTTTAACATTTGTAATTTTTAACATTTCACATCCGATTGATTGACATACTGTTATTTTCTGTAAAGTGCGTAGTTTTCTTACTTGTTTGTGTCCTTTCTTTCTTGTTTTCTGAAAATTATTTACAAAAAACGCATTTTGAAAGTCTGCTCCTCATATTATCCGTCAAATTTAAATGTGCAAAGAGCTCCTGTTATTGAAAAACTTACATGAACAGTTTAGTGACAACGACGCATTTTGTTAAATTTAAAACATTTGTGATATCGCATTTCTTAAGCAATAATTACGCTTTGTCTATTTTTTTTAGTGAAATTAATAATTAGGTTTATGCATCAACTGAAATATATTCTGATTAAATGATATGGTACGTCTAATATGTATAATAAAAATATGAAAAATTTTAAAGTATATAAAATATAATAAATATGTAAAAAATGCAGTTAAGATAATATTAATAAGATATATAATAAATAAAAAATAAAATTTCTAATATATATTTTTAATATATATTTCTAATATATATTTTTAAGATATTTAGAATTAAAATACAAATTAAGATGCAAATATAAAACATAAATATCTATCAAATCAATATTTAATACGTTTATACCACATACTTTTAATTTGCTGGGTTCCAAGTTGTGACGACCTAATAATAAGCTTTCTTTCTTCAGGATAAGGATATATTGACAGGCTGCACGTAATATCCAACGTGAAGATAATAATCTTCTACAAACGAAAACATCTCATCTCAGTTTTTATATTTTAGTTCATAAAGAAAAGCGTCAGAAAAATCTGTCATCGTATTATAGTCTCGTTCTGCCGTACATGTTTGCACAAACATAATCAACTTCTAACAGCATGAGGATACAAAACAGCCGGTGCATAGACTCTATAAACGAGATGTTCTAAATGAACCAATATAGAGGTTACAACAAGTTCGTAAAAATAGATTTAAAAAGATCTTCGAAATTAATTTACTAATGTTATAATGAATTTAGTATTAAATCAATTCCAAATATCTCTGTAATTTGAAATATTTTTTTACATAATAAAAATTTGCAAAATATTTATTACTATTATATATTTATTGATATCGATAATTTTTTCATTTATACTAAGTAATATTAGTATACATGGAAAAATGATCGACAATAATGTGTGGTATAAGAATAATTATTCTGTAAATTTTTTAATTTATAAATAATAAAAGAAACAAAATACTTTAGAGATCAATATCAGTCGCGCTACAGAGAAACTAAAGTGGCAAACAAAGCAGGAAAAACAAAGCGATCTGCATTAATTAAGAAAAGGGCGCGACAGAAAGAGGATCTTACAAAGACAATCATTTGATCTTTGCATATCGAAAATCTCGCAGTTAGGATAATTTCAACGTTGCGAGGACGAAATGTAAGAGAGAATAGGTGACAAAAAGAAAAGAAAACGATAACAGCTGGTGAAACAAGCGATTTTCCTGTCGGAAACGACTTACAGTCCGCTAGTCACATTGTAGTATTCTGTATAGTATTTCCTTAGAATCTGCGTAGCTACATCTGCATGATAGCACGGAAACCATTCACAAAATGAAAAAAAGAGAAAGAGAA
The DNA here is from genome assembly GCF_001594065.2 of Cyphomyrmex costatus. Classification (NCBI taxonomy): domain Eukaryota; kingdom Metazoa; phylum Arthropoda; class Insecta; order Hymenoptera; family Formicidae; genus Cyphomyrmex; species Cyphomyrmex costatus. The sequence continues at coordinate 1,307,124 of NW_017274955.1, read as the reverse complement.
AGGACAAGAGAGAAAAAATAAACTTATATAAAATCTTTGGAGGAGAGATCCTTCAAATCATATTCTTCTTGTCTTTTTTAAAAAAGAATATTTTTGAACTGTTACCCCCCTCTAAATAAATAAATATAATTATTTTATAACTTGTCAATTTATACGTAAATGCAAATTAAATACTTAGTGATTCTATATTTGCGGAATATATATTTACATCGCAAATGATAGACCTTATTAATTTTCATGATATGAAAAATTAATGTCACATTAAATCGTCCGAAAATTTAATTCAACATTTTAATCCAACTCATATTTAAAAGAGTATTTGAGATAATTTGTATTTAATCATACACACTGAGAAAAAAATTTCTTAATTTTAGTAAACATTTATTGAAATTAGATTTATTTAATTTAAATAAATAAAATTTATAATACAAAATTTCTCACTTGTAGCAAACTAAATCATTAAAATTACAAAAATGACTTTTTGTGTTGAAAAAAAGTTTATTTAAATCAAATATAATTCAGATTTAGTATATTTCAGTGCGATACTCGTTTAAATAAAATTTTCAAATACTGAACTTTCAAATCTTTTAATTAAAAAATGGCTTTTTAATAAATATCTGTTTAATATTTATTTATGTTTACAAAATTATAAAAATAATAAATACGTATTAAATTAAGCTGTTCATTAAAGTTACTCACTCGCCAGTAATACGCGTATAGAACTCTGCTAACTAGAACTAATTCGATAAAACTGTTATAAACTATCAGGCATGACACTTTTTCTACAAGTGTCGTGCTAGGCTGCAATATAAAAACATTAATAAAAAAAAGAATACAAAATAAATAGAATTCTATTTAAAAATAATTGTAAAGTATAGAACTCTGCTAGAACTAACGAAAATTGTCGCTAAAACTGCTACACATAATCATCACAACACTTTTTCTAGAAATGTTGTGCTTCGCTCAGATATTAAAAAATTAATAACAAAATACGTAGCGGAATTCTGTTTAAAAATGATTGTAAAGAGTAGAACTCTGCTTGAACTAACGAAAACTGTCGCTAAATCTGCAATAATTAACCCGTGTGGAAATTTCCCTATCTTTTCCTTATTTATTGCTGGATTCCTATAAGATTTCCTTAAAAAAGGAGCACTAAAAGGATTCTATTCTGTTTTCCTAACATAGAACCTAGTTTTGATGAATTATTAGAGAAATATAAGAACTTCTAATTAGTTTCCCGTTAGAAAATCCAAACGTTTACCTACAATGGTAAATGTCTGGTTATTCAATTCGGATCCTAATTAGGAGTTCCTAGGTCCGCGCTTGGCGCTGCAGTCTCCTAAGAAAATTGGGAAAAAACCAGGAAATATCCACATGAATCCTAGATACAAATATGTATGTAGGCTCATTCCACGTATTTTTGTCCGAAACGAATGAATCTAAATGAGAAAAGGCATCGCTCTCTGCCTCGCAAACCGAGGGTATTTCATTGCATTTTACTGAGGTGATGCGGCAAAACAATTACAGTGGACGATTATCTGCAGATTTAATCTGCAGAAATCATAACTTCTGAAATTAATAATAATACACTGATTCACTTTTAAAGAGTTTATGAAGAAAATATATTTAAACTTTACATAAACTATCTGTTTTTAATATTTCTATTGATCAGATATGTCACAATTATACATATTTTAACATATAGAATTCGTGAGTCATCGAAGTACAGCAATTCCTATACGATTGCCAAAGTTAAGAGCATGCGAGGTGTGGTACAACTTGAGGATGGGTGGAAGCATCATGAAATTAATTTTCGAATTTAGAGAAAAACTACCTTTTTTCTCACATGTTTGTTCTAAAATATGATGCTAATTAGTAATACTTACTTTAACAAAATAAAACTAGATTAATTAATTTTTAAATATTTCAATAAAACTATTCTTTCCATATAATAGGAATTCGATTAATAAATTTCAATGGATTCTTACAATTTTTCCTGACCGATCCTACTTAAAAGTGGGACATTTCCCAATCGGATTCTAACGAGATTTTCTAACCAGAATCTAATAGTAATTATAGGGAAAACTGACCGGAATTTTACTTAAATTTCTACACGGGAACCAGCATGACACCTTCTTCAAGTGTCGGTCTATTTTCTACATAAAACGTATAAAAATAGGTAATTGTTGGAATTTTATTTTCAAAGTGCATATTTTAGTAGATTTCTATTAGAACTATCGGGAACTGTTGCTAAAAGTGATATCATTTTCGTTTTGTTGTATTTTAGAGGAAAATTGCCGTGCTAGATTCGCGAAGTTAACACGCCATACTTCAAATTTGGTTTTTTTTTTAAATATAAAAATGCGAAACTTTTTTTATTTTCATATAGAACTGTAGAACTATGAAAAGTGCTACTGAAGCTATCCTTATTTTTTTGATATTAATAGAATGTCGTGTGCCAGCTTCACAGATTTTCTCCACTATTGTTTTGGAAAATTGACGAAGCTTTTCCTCGACGTTGTTTTAATATTAAAGAGACTCTCCATGGGCGACGATGACGTTTAAAAAATTAATCGCGTAATTCCTTAGTAAAAAGATGCGGCAAAATACGGAAGGGGAAAGCAGGAGCCTCTCGCGCCGTGGCGCCGTTCCACACCACGCCACTATTCATTTTTCCGCGAGAGAAGCGAGGAAAGGATAAGGGTAATTAATTAATCCGGATGAAGGTATATCCAAGAACTTCCTGTCTCGCCTTGTGCTCTTTATTACCCACGCGAAACAATGGCGCGCGTGCCTCTGAGCGCTTTAGGAAATACTCGGCGATTCGCCGCAACTAACGTAGCACACGCGCCATCGTAGATTTGCATGAAGTTCGAAAAGTTTTCAAATAAACACGGCGAACACCTCGGCAAGAAAACGGCAGCAGTTAACGGAACTTTTCCATTTCCGTCTCTCGCCGTTCGTCTGCGAAAGCGGAGCTCGCGCCGCGCGACTTCGCCGTTCGTATGCATCTGGCAAAAACTTGAAACCCCGAGCGGTCTCGTGAGAAACGATTCGCTGTTGAGAAATCCCTTAATTATAGTGTAAGAAGTGCAAGCTGTAAGAGTTAATCTGTCCGCCTTCGTTACGACCATCGTGTAACGATAGAGTTATTTCTGTATCTTTTAATTATCACATGAAATTTTGAAGTCAGTACATCTAAGTGCTCTTGAATTGTTCTAATGCTCCAAATTGCATTTGTAATTTGAGAGAAGAATAACAAAAGCGTTAACTTATATATTTTTCATAAAGTTTATAGAATATTCTATATATATATATATTTTTTTTTTAATATGTATAAAGCTACCGATTCAACTAGTAATCCCTTTAACTATTTGATTTATTGATTTATCTTATATACTCTCGAAGTATAGCAGATTAATATTCCAATAATTATTGGAATTTCATGCATCTGAATCTTTATTCTATTCTTCATAATCGAATAATGTTTTTCATACATTAATTTTTCCTTCACGATACATTAAGATGCATGTATTAGTACAAATATTATGAATAATGGATAGAACTGAATAAGATTTAGAATTAGATAGAGATTAAGTATTATCGATCTGTATAAAAATCTGTTAATATATGCAATAATTCAAAAGTCTTCTTTTTACCGCAAAAAAATATGCAATAGTATTTTAAAAAATGCATACTTTTTAAAAGACTTTTAAAACAAGAAAAGTAATAATAAAAGTTATAAAGTATAAAAAGAGCATTTTAAGAACAAAGCTAAAACAAACAGAAATGACATTGTATAATTAATTACGAAATACGCATTTAACAAAAATAAAATATCGTAAACAAAGTTTGAATAAGTTGAAATAGGTGTGTCACTGCAAACTTAAAATCGGCGAGATCGCAATACATACAACATCGTATCGCCATCAGCGGACTACATCGAGTGATGGCAGAGATGTTCCATAGAAAATTTCAATCTCATCGCCAACCGTGAGAACATTCCTCGTATTCTTCTATACTGTCACGTATGTTTCCTTTGGGAAGAAATATTGCTTACGACTCTCCCTCCTCCTATAAGTTATATGTGATAGTAATGACACACTCGTGGAATAAAAGTAACGGTGAAATAATAAAGAAAATACTTTACGAATTTTACAATACTTTATTTACTTTATATATTATTTATAGTATTTTATTTAAAACGTTTCTATAAGTTAATTCAAGTTAAGTTCAACCGATTCTCTTGGTCGCGATAATTTAGAAAAAGATAAATTGGAAAATAAATTAATGTCAATTTAATTGGAATTTAAGTAATATTCAATATGAAAATAAATAGGGAGTGTAGAATGTGTAGATAGTTAATTAAGTTTTATTTACAATAGACGAGTAGAAAATGTTTTCTTTCAATTTTAGATGTACAATAACATCGATTGTTATCGATCGGTTACTTCATCGCAATGTGATGATGATTAAGATTAAGAATGCAAACCCACGCACATTCCGAAACTTTCTTTCGTGCGATTCACCCACGCCCCGATAACCCACACGCGACGTGCTAGTTTGTCAAAGATCATACATAAGCGTTTACCGAATTACGACAGCATCCAATCAGAACTCCTCCGTAACGGATGCGGCGGACTGAAGCCCCAACCCTGATCGACCTCGCCCACAAGTTTCTCCAAGGCCGTCAACTCTAGTCAAAACTTTCGTAACCAGGGATCTCTCCGAGAGGATTCCTCTCCGTTAAAGACGCCCTTTCAACAGGTATTTCTCGCCTTTTTGCGTGCGAGATCGTCGCGGATTACGATGGAAAAGTGCCGTGACGATATTAACGAGGTAAAACGTCGCTGATTGATTCGCCATGCCGTTACAGTGCGACTGATTGAAATACCTCGATAATAATCGCACGTCTCGGCGTTCTGTATCAAAGGTACGATTTTATTCACGATACGTGAGACACGCGAATCGACAAAACTCATCGCAACAATTTTATTAAAATATGCAGCATTCGTACATTATTATATATTCTTATTGGTTTAATTTCGAATTATATTTGTCAGAAATTTTCTCATAAGAGAGTAACTTATTTGTTATTAAATATAGATATTATCAATCGTCAACATTGCGTATCAAACATTTGTAATTAATCCTCCGCCAGCAGCATGAATTTTAACTCTTCCGTCAGTAATAGAGATCTTTGAGAAACAGAGCAATTTTTTTTAGTGTTCCGGGTTATACAAAAATTTGAAAAAAAATTTTAATATACTTATCAAAGGTTTAACAAAAATTTTTATCATCATATAGAAGTTGGATTGTTTTTTATTTATTCTTTACAGATTTTTTCGGATTTAAATTTACTTAATCTTTTAGATTTAAACTTACCTACCAAAATTCACAATCAAAATATTGTATCAATGCTGCCTTTAAAAACCTTTATTTTGCCAGCGCGTAAAAAATTAAAACATGCAGAAAGACCAAAGAGCCAAAACATCGGAAGAAATAATACCACTTTCATTAATATGAAATTGTTTAATTCTCACATTAGCTGTCACTCCATATGTCACTGATAATAAAATGCAAATTCGGCAAAGTAGTAAATACATTTGTGAAGAAGTCTGCCAAGTCTGTCTGCCCAGACACAAAATTATAAAGTTCTCACGAAGGTAAGCCAAAATTTCGTGGCGGCATACGCATTAACGTCCACGAATGAGTTATAACATTGTACTGTGAATAACATTATACTGAGTTCGCCGAGTATTATTTCCGTACCTATGTACGTACCTATACGTACGTACGTACTCCCGTACCTCGCGCTTCGTAAGATATAATAATGACATTATTACGAGCTCCTGAGGGGATATTTCGTATTCGTATATGAGGGTTACATAGTCGAACACGCGACGCAGGCTATTTCTGCATGCGGATTCCCGCACGCACATTTTCACGGGCAGCGGCAGCGCGGCACAGCGCGAGGAACAATCGAGAGCGCGTTTTTACTGCGATAGAGTCGCGCTCACTCGCGCGTACGTTACCCCGTCGCGGTTCACCGCGTACGCGTAATAGAGAGGAACGTAGGAATTTCTGGATTGTTGTTTGACATTCTAACGGGACGGACGCGGGGGGTATTTAATTAAACCGACAGTCAGAATGAAGCGAGGAGAAGCGAGCGAGCGCCTGCCGGCTGCGCCGCCGCTCGTTTCTGACCCGACGTACTGACCCTGTCGTGTCACTTTAATGTTTTCCACCGGGGAGAATATGCGTCTGTTTGCATTACACTCCGCGGTAATGCCTCGGATGTACGTATCCCTACGTGATATTCATAGAGACGCTTAACACGCAGCCGGCTTTTCCCCCTTTCCCTCCTCATACGCGCATAAAACGTCGCGCCCGAAATTAATGCGCCGAATGCTAATTGTGTTTTCGGAGTTTCTGTCTCATTCGTATGATTGAGATGTGTACGTTACAAGGACGACATTGATTATCTCACCGATAAATCCATTCATTCTTAATGATCGTGTGTAGAACAGAGATATATAATAATAAATATATATATATATATATATATATATGCGTGGCGAGAAATGACGACGGTTGCGTAAATGGGAGAATATTCGCGATTAGTTTTGAAAATTTGATGATTTAATCTTTCACGGTTAAAAGAGAGTATAATGAATGTTCTCTAGAGAATTTCACGCCTCGCACCGACACGCAGGCTGGGAACGTTGCGTGTATATCGAGGCAAAATTGCAGTCATACGGCGGAGATTTATGTATTCGCGATTCTGAATTAGCGAGGTGCGTAGGTTGCGTAGGTTTATGTGCATATGAACTTATATACGTGCACTTAACGCTCGAGTGCAAGAGCACAAACAGTATATAGCATTATGTAAACTTCCGCGAGACAAATTTGCCTTTTACGAAATGAAACGGCTCGTAAACATAAACAGATCATAACTCCCTTACATCTTGCATTTACAACATATATTGTGTACACAAAGAGATCGAAAAATTCAAAATTTTGACCGCTTTTAGCAGTTTTTAAATTTTACTGTTTTGAGAATGTAAAGAATTTTTCTATAGATACTTTTTAAAAGGTGTAAGATGCAATGTTTTTTGTGCGAGCAATGGCCGACTTTCTTTTAAAGAATCGGTTTTTGGATTAGATTTACAGCAAAAATAGAAAATGATTCGACAAAAAATCGAGCGTCAAATAACGATCCATCAAGAATAAATTTTTGAGTTACATTTTTATTAAAAATTTAATTATTATTTTTAGTTGTTCTATATTTCTTTAATATTGGATTTAAAAAAGTCTTTTTACAAAGGCAATTAAGACATATATTTTTCAAATTACAAACCTTTTATTAAATCAAATATGTGCCGGTTTTTCTAGTGACCAACGATAATAGGAATGAGGCACTGAATTGAACATACTAAAGAATATTTATTCCTATCGCTAATATTTTTTCCATTATACGCAAAACCTTAGAAAAAACCAATATCTTATATAAATATAAAACTTGAAGAACTATTCGTTTTACATGTTTATTTCTGTTTAAAGTACTTGTAGACTTTGACGTAGGGGTTCTTTTACTCGAATACTTCGTAAGTTATCCTTGTTGAACAACAGGGATAGAATAAAAGTGTAAAATAGTCGGATGAAATTTCTGCAATCTAACGTTAACAGTACGTTTTCCAAACGTAATCTAATTACATTAGATCAATTTTTGGTTCCAAGAATCAATTCATTAAATAAATCGATTGAGCGATAGAAGAAGATTTGATTTGTGAAAAAACCGAGTTGGAATCGCTATCATCTCTAAATTGCGCTTTTTGACAGAATTAAAAAGAGAAAAGCTAATCATATACTGTATCAAAGTTACAATAGAAATTACTTTTTTCAAAAATTTCTTTCGATCTAATCATCGTCAACAAATAATTGATAATAAAAATAAAGGCAAAAGACAATATATTTGTGAGTAATTTGAAACGGCCAATAAGTAGATACGATTTGTAAATATTAGCTATAGATATCTCCTATACTTAAAAGCTGCTGGTAGCAATTACTATGCTATGTCGAAGTACGATCGACCCATGCATTTCCGCTGGATTAATTGCCCCTAAACGGGGCCATACTAGGGTGATAGGGGTGCGGAGAAAGAGAGAGGCGACTCGCGGATGAGCGAGCTCGGGGGCGCGATTAAATCACGCTCGTTAAATCGAAACGGACGGTGCGGGTGCCGCAAAAATTGGCTCGTTTATTCCAACCGGCTCGAAAATCGACACTATATGACGTAGACGAGCGATGAAAAATTAATGAGCCCACCGGTTGCCACAGTCGGTCGGCCAAAAAGAGGGCGACGTGACAATGTGAGACTGAAGAATGGCGAATAGCTGGTGAAACGATAACAGTTTTCCGAGTCGTACGTATAGAACTTTTTCGTTCCTCTTTTTATGCGTCTGACCGCGACGGAATTAAAATTAAAATCGCTGACCGCGACTGTTGTCGCGATCGGAGATGAGTTAAATCCGGTTGTCTGCGACGTTCGTATAATTAAAATTAATCGACTCGCGACCCATAAAAATTGTACACGGTATACGTGCGAGAAATCGCTTCTGCGATTCTGATTCCGATGATGTTAATTACCAATTTTAACGACACAGGACGAATCTTCTTTTTTTCTTTTGCACAATATTATAATTTCAATTCTCTTCTTCGGTCGTGTTCAGAAATATCAGATTTATGGTCGATTACACTCTCTCTCTGAATTCAGTTATACCGTTTCAAGGAGCTTCCTATTCGTTCTCCGGCAAATTTCTTTCTCTTCTCTTACTCCGCCGTCAGCGAAACAAGTGAATAACTTTCGACTCGATTCCCGATGAACTGGTGAGCTCGATATCAAATTGGTGGACTTCATCGTGGGATTCGCCCGATAGAAAATTTTTAATGAAAGTCACTAGGGAGGATACGAAAGTTACGGAGAGACCAACGAAGCGAGAAGAGTCTCCGGTAATCTCCGACATCTTGTTACAGCGTGGTGTAAGAAAGGCGGAGGAGACCGGCGAGCGTCCGCATCGCGCCGCGACCTCCTCGTTCAATTAAAGCGTCAGCGTCCGCGGAAAACTTTTATATGAATGGTTTTCATTACGTCGCGGACTTATTAAGGGCATCTTCACGCGGGCATTAATATCCCCGTCGCAACGAGTTTTGTTATCAAGCGCGACCATTCAACCCGTAGTATAGCGGCCAACCATGGTACTATATTTTAGCATCGGCGAACTTGAGAGGACTAAAATCCACGAAACTACGAGATTCTTCTCTACATACCGTTTGTCGTTCGCAGTTTCCTCTATCTAGAGTTTCTTGTTTTTGAGTATGATAAAAGCCTCAATATTGGTTTCCGCAAGTGGTGTGTGTGTGTGTGTGTGTGTGTGCGTGTGCGTGCGTGCGCGCGCTCTGATCTATTATATCGATCTGAAAAAGAAAAAGGTTTACGTTACCGAAAAAGATTTTTACCATTAAACGTGGAAATATATTATTGTTATCGTATTGCCGATAATATTTTGTTCCGAATAAGAGGCGGAAGTAATTCATTTTGGTGCGTGTGATATTAAAGGACTAGCAACAATAGCCGGTAATTTGCTATTCGGAGTCACGCCGCAGAAATGTATTCTTGCGTGATGATATATGCATCACGCGCGTAATCGTACGGTCGGTTACACGAGCACATCGCCATACGTTCGACTGACCCGGTGATAAAACAAATCGTGACAAATTGCCAGCGAGATGTGGCAGTCCCGTGCCATGCAATTGCAGCGGCGCGGCGCGGCACGGCGACGGTTTCATCGAGTTAAAGAACGAAAAAGTGCCACGAGGAAAGCGTGCAAACTGCATGAAACATGGTTTCATTGTAAATAAACGTTATGTTTAGTTACTGCTTATTTATTACCATTTTATGTTCCTTGAATAATACACCTATGAAATATACGCATTTAAGATAAGTGTTTCTAATTTAAAAGTAATATATTTCGCACAGAATGTGTTTTAAGTAACGACGATTACAACGGTAATCTGCACTCCGCAATGTGAAAAGAACGTCAGGCACGAGAGAAGACGGACAGCACCGGAATTATGCCTGTGCGAAAGTAATTTCTGTGGCGGGTGTCTTCTTGATTTCGCAGAGTGCACACAGCTTCCGTGGACTTTCCGGCTGTAATGAAAAATTGCGCTTGCGCATGTTCCATCTCTTAAGTACGTTCAAGAAGCTGATTCTCTGGTACTAACACCGACACTCGCAATATGCGTGTGCCGCCATAGTTTCCCGCCAGACTACTGCAATTTAGTATTGGTAGAAGAGACAGAGGAAAGCTTAAGAGAAGAGAACAGCGACGGGGAGAGAGGATGTGAAAGATAAGACAAATGGAGATGACAGGGAAGAAGCGTACTCTAACAAAAAAAGATAAAAATCGTAGACAGTAGGCACAAAAAAATGCGTAATGTCCTCAATGCTACACTATACGAGGAGAAAATACATAAGATATAAACACATCTCTCCATTCCTTTCTTATGTGTGTTTCACCAAAGCTAGAAGTAAATCTTCAGCATAAAGAAATGGACCACAGAATGTGGTCGAGCTCTGCATTAAGTAACTGGTGTTAATGAGCGAGTGGTTGCTGTTAAGTACCCGGTAAGTACAGAAGCAAGTAACAAATATCGTGTCCTTCGACTTCCTACTCGAGATACAATATGATAGCCTTGAGCCATTTCTGACTTGGCGGAGATGTTTCTACTGTTAATTACACAGAGTCGTTACGTGACTGTCATTGATATTAAACATAAAAAGAAACTGCAGTAGTATATTAAAAATTGATATTTTGACACAAATAATAAACGAGTTCTTTAATTTAAACACAAATAAGAGAGAAAAAGTCATTTCCGATCAAAATAAAATTAATTGCTCATCGATTTAATGACAATACTATTATACTAAACACACACACTAAAAACCTGTAAGTAACTTAGAGTAAAAAATATCTCAGTCGGGATTCGAACCCAAATCTTCCGAATTCCGTGTGGGCGTCCTCCTAATTCAACCACTAAGGCATATAGTGATATTAATCGCAATAATCATTGCAGTGTTGTAGTATTAAATAAAGTTTAAATATATCTTGGAAATTCTTCATTCACATAAATGCATGTAAGAAAATGCACATGCACATCAAAAATAAACTCAACATCTTCGAATAAATTCATTTGTCGGATTTATATAGAATAAATGACATTAATCTTTTCTCACAATGTAATTTTTCCCCGATTTTATTTGCGTTTCAGAAATAACCAGCTACTCTCCGAGTAGCTGTAGAATTGCAATGCGCCTTTGCTGGAGAAATCTCATTAACTTTTAATTTACGTAAATACCATCTAGAAATTCTAGAAACTAAGACACGGCTGTGTAAGCTTTTTAAAAATGGTGAAATTGGGAAAAATAAGCAATTCGTATCTTATTCGCATGTGCAATCCCACATGTCTCTTATTATGCGTCCTCGTTCTCCGCCGCTTTCTGCGTACCGGCACGAGCTCGCAACGCGCAAATTCGTGCCGCAATTTCGTCGTAATTTAATTTAACGCGGCATCGTCCGAGCAAACTTTCTCGCTTCCTAAATCCCGTAGGAGCTCGCTGTCGGGCACAAGCGGATGGATTTTTATCGCCCTCTCCCTGTCGTGCTCTCTCCCTCCCACCCTATCTCTTTCTTCCCCTCCTTCACTCTTTCTCATTCACTCTCTCTCTCACTCACTCGCTCTAATTTACAAACTGATTTTTGATGAAATTGTGAAATTGGAGTCGGACGAAACGCACGAGGGGAAAGAGGAATGATTGCACAAGGCGGAAGCTTCATTTTGGATTTCGGGGCAAACATATTTGTCAGATTCAATTAGAGTATAAACTATCCTCCCCCCTCCCCTCCCTCCCTCCCTCTCTCTCTCTCTCTCTACATTGAAAACTCAATATAAATTCTAGCCTGTTACGCAGTAATCCCGGATTATTATTGTTATTATTATTCAATGAATAAATTATTATACAGTGTGCTGTTTCACCCTATATTTAATTTATTCACTTATTCATACGTTTCACCCCCATATTTAATTCATTCACTCATTTAATTCCGCCTAAAATAATGCAAGGAAAAATACGGGAAACAATTTTTGAGTCATATCTTGTGGTTACTCTTGACATTCCACGCTATGCTTTCATTACTCCATATTTTTGTATTGCACTGCCTCGTTGAATCGTTTCGTAATGGACATGTATTGGGGTGGGTATACATAGTGTTTACGTGCGTGTATGTGTGTACGAAGCTCTCTCAGCTGCATTTGCACGATCCTAGTAATTTGTCGCAGCGATGCATTCAACGTTGCGGATCGAAAGGATTAAAAGCATCTATGGATACACCGAGCCGGATCGAGTTGCAAAAGCAGTTTGTGTTAATAGCGTTCGATCTTTTCTGTCATCATCGATAAGCTGCGATCGATAAATCATATATCGCGCAACAGCGACGGAGCGCAACAACATCTATTTTTAGAATCACCTTGTTAACAGCTTAATGTTGAATTTATGATCATTGTTTCTAGACTGCACGCTTGCAAACGGTTACAGTGCGAATATAAATAATATTATATGTATATATATGGTATGTATACGTATACCTATATATATAGCTTCTTTAACAAAATTATGGGATTCAATTATCATTGTTTCATTAATTTCATTATATTTTCGGCAATATCGATTATTGACATTTGTAATATAATACTCTTATTATAAATGAAAAACATATATGAGCCAAATGTCATTTCAGATGGTATTAAAAGAAGGTTATTAAACGAGGGTTAATAATTAATATAAGATCAAGTTGTATTTTTATCCATTATTAAACGATTTTCTATTGATCTCTTTACATAAGTTAAACAGGTATTATATCCAAGTCCACATTAAGTATATTCAAGAATATAAAACTATATTTATATTCTAAGATGTAATTGAATATTTAATTCGTAATAACCTTTCAAGTAGTCTTGAAAAGTAAATGTAATTATAACGTGCTTTTAAAGAACTTTTTCTAAAGAACATTCTATGCCTTTTTGTTGATTTCACAGCACGTTAGCTATTAATAGTTATATAGGCTCATATTTGGACGTATTTGCAGAATAGATCCGTTTCCCGTTTTCATGTCATATCGGAAATACCGTTTCTTGTCTCTTCCATGCGATTGCACTAAAGGTATTCGCGTCGCACGATTTTATGGATGGTACAACGGAAGCGCATGAAAGCAGGATGAATACGTTCGATGTGCATCGAGAAAATGTATGCGCGCAGTGGCAGGGCAGAACAACGTGATGAAATCAAATCCTTTTTGCAGTTTTCTGCTATTTTTTTCAATTTTTCGAAGAACGGTGAATGTTTTCTAAACGGTAGGCTGTGTAAATAACTCCCTGTTTTTTGAGATAAAATAATCAAAGGTGTTAGATCATATTTTATTCTGGTAAAATCAATGTAATTTAAAAAAAAAATCCTTATAAAACAAATAATATAGAGAAAGAGGGCAATGAGCCAATAATATCGTTAAAATCTTTTTAAATTATAATCTAATATTCAATGTACATTTTTAAATCCTTATAATATCTTGTATTACGAATTCAAAATATCTTCTTCTCGATTCATGTAAAATTCAACACCATAAATTTGCAATGTATTTAAAATTGTCAACGTCGAGTGATTTAACGACTAATTGTTGGGCAAACTCTCGTCGATGTTGTGCTTCCTCGAAATTCGCGCAAGCGCTTCGCAAGTTCCCCAGCGTAGAATTACGTCAACGGAATTAACATTCGTCCGATAGACGACAATTTGTCTTTGCGTCATTAAAATTCTTCGAGGACTTCCCAGGAGAGTTCTCGGCTGAAACATCCTCCAACAACTCGGTTGGAGTAGTCTTCGAAATGTCGCAAAAAGTTGGCCGATGTTAATGGGTCGGTACGATTACGTGAACCGCAAAGCAGCACGACGACCAGCCGCGACGAGAGAGGCAAAGAACAAAGTACCGTTATTCCTTGCGCCAAGATGCAGCCGCGATACTCTCGGCTCCTGGAGCATCATGCCACCGTGGACGAAGTTCTCGCCGTTGAATTATGCATGATTTCCTGCCCTCGGCCGTCGCCGTAGCCGCTAACCATCCGCGTCACCGCCACTTTCGCCGCGCCTTATTTAATAATCGCAACGAGATCTCTCTAGTGCTAAAAAGACGCAATGATGTTGTAGGTAGGAAGCCGTAGTCGGCTTACATGAGCCGAGTCGTATCATATATTCAAATATCATCTACAAACAAGATCCAAATTGATTGGAAAAAATAGAAAAGAAATGCGGTTTGCACTTTTAATTCGATGTTAACGTTATTAAATGTGTCTTTGACATGTTGTTGTAAAAATTAATTATTTTTATAATGTCTTATTTTCACATATAAACACACGCACACATATATAAATAAAACATTTTTTTTCTTCCAATTTAAATTTAACGTTTAAGTTTAAACTTTTTGATTCCATACATGTTGTACAGATGTATGTATTATATTCTCATAAATATAAATATATAAATGATCGGTTTTAATCCTAGCCGGATTCCCCTTTATGCCTAATTCTTTACTTCCAGATAAGTTGCGAATAACTTTATTCAGGAAATATCTTTATTGTATTTTGGGAGATATCTCCTGGATAACGGTTATCTAGAGGTGAAAATTGAGCATTATTCGAGTATCAATTGTGGCAGCACGAGAATAAGAAAATGAGAAAAACATTAATAAATTAATCGCAAGTGTTGCAACAGAAACTAACAATAAGTATGAACAGAATTTTCAAAAGCTGGACCGGTGAATACAACGAGCGTTCTAACATGGATATGCTTCGAAGCACCATAATCAGCAGCCAGGGTGCAAGCTCCGTTGATGCTTGAAACTTAATCCTCCGCGTCGTTATAAGATAACGGCACTCAGCATCGCGTAAACTTCATTGTTCTCGGGATAAGCGCCTGACATAACATCGCCGTTACATCGTCGCGTCTGCATCGTTTCAAGACGATTGCGTTTCCCTTAAATAACATCGACGTTGTGCTGATCCGACATCTGATAAATTCATTTGTGGATCGATTAATAGAGCTCTTAAACCGCCGAGATTGCTTGAAATGATGGAACAGACTAAAAAGCTTTTCTTCTAACCTACATTAGATTAGTTTTAGATTAAGTAAGACAATAATTTATATCATAACTTGTTTAAAAAATTATATTAATTGTTGAAACTTATAAGGAAAAATCATGAAACATTTTAAAGGAACATAAGATAATATTTTTTACTATTTGATATTATTAAATGAACATCTTGACACAATTATTCGCTTAATTATTTCAATAATAATAATTTTACTAACCACACTCAACATTTTACTACTTCAAGTAGCGGAAAAGTATTGTAAAGATGTTGCAAGAATTCAAAACAACTGAACTGGAACATAAGATAAGAAACGCGTAGCGGAAAATGCTCTTCGAAGCAGAGAGAACACGATGTACATAGAGAACAGGATATTCTACAAAACTAGCAAAATACAGGAAATCATAGATAATAAATAATATGATTGAATGGTTCGCTAATCACTTTGTCTAATAACTAGTAATTAGTATTATAAATTTATACTAATGCTAGTAAATGTGTTATGGATATTATGTATTATAATACAGTATTTAGATATATAATATATTTTCAATAATATATAGCAATATTCTAAAAAATTAATTATACAATAACACGAAATTTTTTTGCTAAAATAAAAATTATTATTCTCATTCAATCACTTTTACGATCTAATCGTAAAATTAAGGGGAGATGCCGAGATTACGAAATCGGTTTCTTCTCTCTCTCTCTCTCTATATATATATATATATAAATTAATTAAAGATTAATAAAAAACAATAAAAAATGTAATATTTTGTAACAATCTTTAACATATTCACAAGAAATACTATAGACATGAAGAACCGCTTTGATAAAAAATGAGGGTTTTCATTTACATATATTTAATCTTATCGGTCTACTTCCATGTGATATTTTAAAACTATAGTTGTAATGTACATACAAAGCTCACGTGTTTGAACTTTCCAAAACTGTTATATTTAAATTCACATGTCGTAAAGTGTCTAGAAAAAGGTAACATTGTAAAATGTAGTTTTTCTCAGAAAAATTGGTGTCCCGCAACAAGGGTGCAATCGTCCCTCGAAGCTAGTACCGTTAAGAAGCAGTAGAAATTCTCTATGGTGACATCACCGACCGTTGTTATGCTAAAATTAGGAGTCGAGGTGTAGGGCTGGATGAGAAAAAAGAACCAATTGTGCTTCCTATGAATAAAAGGATGAGAGTCGCGATCCCCTTGAGGAAAATAAAATTTATATCGACAAAAATTATTTCTTCTCACCTTTCTTTATTTCTCTGTCACTGTTTTATCGTGTATGGCATAATTTTTCTTATGTATAGAAAAGAGCATATAGAGTAGGATGGGGCGATTCCATCAATTTCAACTTTAAAATGATATGAACATTTTCAGAAAAATTGTTTCGCATACTGTAATTGCATTTCGAACTTAATTGACTCATTACTGAACATAATATAACCATTTGTAAACCTAAAAATTAACATCACAACAGAAACAAATATAAATGTAAATTGATGCAAAATGTACACCAAAATCGTACATTTCGACCATTAAAAGAGTCTTCAAAAAAAAGACAAGCAGCGTAACAAAATAAGTAATTTACAATTATCAGAGATAATTTGTATACTATTAGGAAAAAACTTTGATGAACACTTAATATAATTTTTATTATAAAATTCGCTTATGTATAAAAGATATGACTTAAGTAGTACAAAGATGTCACTAATAAAATAACCGCAGAAATGACAATGTCTTTACCTTCAATTACAAAAGCTTCAACAGCAGGAAACAGTTTCTCTTAACATGCTTACAACTATGTTTATACTCAAACATGACTGCTTTTTAAAAGCGTAAGCATGATCTTTAAATGTTAAATTTGCGCTGTTTAAAAACGTAACGTTATCGTTGGCTGGAATAGTCCCACGGACAAAAAAATCTCACCCTATCCTACGAGAAAGTTAAAAAAAAATAACTCTAAACACACACACGAACTGTTTAAAAAGAGTTTATTCTTCAATTTGCATTGGCAATTAAGGATTCATTAATCGTTCTCGTAGTCAGAAGTAAAAACTTCGAGACTTTACAAATTTGCTTTGCGTCAAATATTTTATTAACCTAAACACGTTCTAAAAAGAAAAATCGTGAAAACGTATGATTGAGTTTACAGTCGAAGACGCTGGAAGAGCCGAAAGAAAATCGCGTTATATTGAAGAAGACAGGGACAGAAGAATCACAAAAACCACACACGATTCCACCAGCATCGTAATGATTCGTATCCCGTTATCTTCGCGCACACGCACACGGTGCATACACGCCGCGAGCCAAACCAAACGCGAAGTTTTGCAATAAGCCCGAGAATCACGCACGGTAGACACACGGCGCGTATATCCGCTCGTTTTTTCAGCGCGTCTATTTGCCTGAAAAAAATCCGCTTGGAGTAGAGGCGTCGCGAGATATAAAATGTACTCTTCGGATTTACGACGATGAAGAGTGAAAATAAAAAGAGAAGAGAGAGAGAGAGAGAGAGAGAGAGAACTCGAGTACGAAAGATACATACGTGCGTGCCGGCACGAGAGCACATGTATATATGGATCAGAGAAAACGGTCGTTTTTGTCAGAGTGGTGAAAAACATTTCCCAGTTCGCGTAGGAGATGCGCTGGAGGCAGAAACAATTTTCGATTCGACGCATGCGAAAATTCATATCGCCGCGTTGAAAGAGGGCAGAGAGGGAGGGGGAGAACGAAAGAGAGAGAGAGAGAGAGAGAAACTCGCGCAGAATGGCGAATCGACGTGTTTGCAAATGTTCGACGCGTGGCCGCGACGCCGTGATGGAAGAGAAAAATTGCCTATTTCAGCGTCCAGCATTTTCCCAGGCGTACTACCCGCCCGGTAATCTAGATTGTGGCTTGCACGTCGACGAAATATTCCCAGTGCGTGTATGATGACCGTGGCTATTTCCCACCCTTCTCGCTCGCGAAACGCTCTCGGGTTTTGCGAGAGTGGGCGCGGGACGTGACCGTTTGACGCGATACTTTTTACCATCCCGATATTTCCTTGGCCGGTTTTATACACGTCGGCTTTCAGCGACGAATTTATGACAAATTTCTGGACTGCTCGGTAATTTTAATCCACGCGGGATCTGCCCGGTAAAAATATTTGCGAGAAATATTAATGCAGATTCTGCCTCGCGTGCTATTCCGCATCACGGACCAAGTAACGCCACTGCAATCATTTATTTCAATGTAACCGTTACTTAACACGCGGCTTTCACACGCATTGATTGATTTTAGAATGTCTAATGTTATATGATGCACACGAGAGAGAAAGTCGGATCCAATCAGATTTTATTACGGTCACCTATTTATTCGTTGTTTTTCGTGTTTCGCGGAAAATATTACTTTGGAACAAAACTTTTTTCAGCGCACGACCTTTGGATACATAACTTAATTTTGATCTCTAAACGCGTCCGTGACGTAACATCGTTACGCTGTAAACGTAAACCACAAAATTCGCGAGGGCCGAATAGTCGACCGGTAGATGCATTTGTTGCAACGCGGTCGACACAACGGCCGGTTTTTATCGGCGTGGATCTTCTTCCGTGTCGCACGCACGGAGGAAAAGGGTTACGATTGCAATATATAGTCGAGCGAGCAGGGGAGAATGGATCAGTTGCTTAGAAAGTCGGTGAGGTATTAGCATGCTTATGTCACGCGAAGAATGAGCGTCGACGACTATTTGTACGCAGTTTAAGAGGTTCCCGTATCTTGGAAAATTATGATATACGGATAGAGATCGAAGTATCGCGATATTTATCACTCAGGTAGATACGTTTCTAATAACGTTATTTAATCATTTATGTAACTGTGTGGCCTCAGATCTATCTACATACATTTCAGAGGAATGTGTGTACCTTTTACGTATACATGTTCAATCATATAACTAAAAAAAGAATCTTACAAGATTTTCTTTTTTATTTGTATCCACGTATCTGTATATAAACATTACTTCAATTTTATTTTTTAAGTTTTTCGAATATTAATTTCCAACACAATTTTCTAGCGTCTATCTGTTCCAGTATTCTATAGTTGATAACAATTAAAACACGCACCCCTTCTTGCATGTAAACATGTCATGCTCCTTATCGCGAAGGAAGGCTTGATACACGCGATATCTAACAACGTATCGAATCTGATAAATAAAATATATACAAGCTCTGGTGTGTGTGAAGAAATCTCGTGTTTCTTATCGTAAACGAGCATGTTGTCGAGCACCTTTATATAGTTATCCATAAACAAAAAATAATTTTATCATTTTGAAACATCTCGGGGAAAAAAAAGAGTGGAAAGGGGGAAGCGGAACGTGAGAAGAATGCTTGTTACCGAAGGGAGAACCGAAGTCATATTAGGCGAGTTTGCGCGACATTCGCCATCGTGAGTAAAGAGATGAAGAATTCCTGGGAAAACACGTAGTCGTGTGTATGTGTGTGTCGGGAAAGGCGCGAAGAGAGGCGCGATTTATTGGATGAAATGCAAATTGAATCGTAGTTAGCGAGAGGGTGCCGAGAAACGACGCGAGTAAATCGTGCCACCTTCCCGCACCTCTTTCGATTCTCCCCGCATCACTCTTTTCTTTTTCCCTCTTCTTCCTTACGAGCCATCACACCTCTCTCTCTCTCTCTCTCTCTCTCTGTCTCGATTCCACCGCGTTCTTTCTCCGATAATTCGCACATAAATTCACGACAAATTGAAATAAAAACTGGGTCGATCGAAATGCAATTTACCCGAATGCACAACGCCAGCGCGGCAAGAAGGACCGAGAAGGCAGAGATCGTTTACCTTTCAAGAGCCAATCAAGCGCGTGCGCGATTTTCTTCGTGCGATCTCTTCGCAGTTAATTGCCTACTTTGCATCTGTTTCTGATTTTCGCGCGCAGCGATTCGCGAATATTACCGAATTCGTCGACTTACATCGCAACCCCGCTGTTCTTTCGAGGAAACGATTCGTACCATTTACGCTCACCACTTCGTGTTACGCGTTGTGTTATTTTCGAGAATTTTCACGTGGAGATATTTATATTGCTCGATTCACGGTACAACATTTTAAATGGCGAGTCCAAATGGTGCCTTTTATTGCTACATCTATTAAAAGAATACGTATTATAAATAAATGTCAGTGCTTTCGTCACAATTTGCATTTTGAGCAAGGACACTTTTAATGACGGTTATTTGCTGCAGAAAAAATTTGCAAATAAAATTGGGGTCACTTTCATAAAATTCAGAAAAAAAATATCACTCTCTCAACGCACACTCATCACTATGATAAATATGCTTCTCTTCTTCGTTCTTTTTATTTTTCCCTTTTTACATCGCTATTCCCTCGTTTATAACTACAAATCGAAAACTTTACATTGTTGTTGCTTTGATGTGGTTTTGATTCACATTGATTATATGCCAGATGCTTCATTACTATTGGCCTATCACAAAGTTGCCAATAGTATAGAATACTCTGAAGTTAAATCGCGAACTCGTATATGCAAGCACAGCAATATACAGTGTACAAGTACGAATAAACGTAGTGCAAGAGTAATATTTAAACAGAACAACTTCTTGTTAAAACTGCTAAAACGTGGGGTTCTAAAGTTAAATATAACACCTTTGTGTATGCAAGAACTTGTCAGTTTAAGTACTGCCGCAGCTATTATTTTTTAAATTTAATTTTTTTGTAAAAGCATACATACGTGTAAGTGTGTATAAGATTGAAAATTTAAGTGGCGTAATAATACATAGTATTTTCTAAAATTGGAGTACAACTGTTATAAAAATAAATTATACGATTTCACGTAATATAAAGTTGCGATAAAAATTAATCAAATTTTGACACTCGTGTGATTAAAAACAAATACACGTATGTATTTTTTGTCATACATAATATAGAACTTTCGATATCGCAAGAGATTGATTTGTATTTACTGTTTATCGGGAAAAAGGCCATTTATTCGATGTACGAATTTACTGGAGAGTTCAAGTGGACATTTTTGGCAAAGTCAATGAATATAAATAGATAAAAGTATAGCAAATTGTTACGCGGTAACAAAATCGCGGTAAACCAGACAATATTCCAAAAACGCAAATTGAATACTGCAATGACAGTTACAACAGTTATAAACATTTTAAAACAATTAAAGAACTGTCAATTGAAGAACGTCAGTCTCAATTGTGTAAAGGTACAACGATCAAAAATGTATTTTAACCACATTGCAATTATCTTGTTTAAAATTTATCTTAATATCTTATTCAATAATGCGTATTTAAAGTGCTCGTGGCATTCGTTTAATTAAACGTGAAATTCAAAGAATAATCACGATAATCACGACGATATGAAATGGATTCGATAAAAAAATTCGATAAAATCTCATAATATAATTATTATTGAGATGCGTACTACTGGGATTCTCATTAATTAGGAAACTCTGCCTTTTGTGTCGATTTGTAATAATGCATAATTGTACAAATGCATTCTTTCGCATGCAAAAACGCGCGTTCCTCCATTATTCTAAATTATCTTTAAAAATATTATACACGAAATGAGAGGAGATTTATGTAAAAGACATAATAAGGATCAAGTTCTTCTATGCTTAGTTTCATTAAACCGATTGATCGTAAATTGATATTTTATTAAAACTATGCAAAATTTTGTACGATTAAAAAAGCGTTAAATATTTATTCAAGAGTCTAGCATATTCAATTAGTTATAATTATGGTGATTCTA
Organism: Cyphomyrmex costatus; assembly: GCF_001594065.2. Lineage (NCBI taxonomy): Eukaryota > Metazoa > Arthropoda > Insecta > Hymenoptera > Formicidae > Cyphomyrmex > Cyphomyrmex costatus. Next base: position 1,285,103 of record NW_017274955.1, on the reverse strand, counting down.
TTAGTTTGCCAATACTCGTTGTTTACCGATATTTCCATGTTTCGAATATCTGCACCGATATATTGGTTTATTATTGTATAACTATTAGCTTATACACACCTATATTTATTTTCGAATATAAAAATTATTATAAAAATTATATCTGGTAATATATAATATCCAGGAAATAACAGAAACATAATAACTTTAAAAAATCCAGTCAAAATTTCGTTTATCTCATTTTACAGTAAAATTATAAATAGCCGTTCATTGTGATGTTACTATATAAAATAAATAAATTATATAAAGTATTTGTTGCTTTCTTCTTATTTTTAATGTATCATACGGAAATTATGATACACACATAAACGAAAAGTACATACGATCAAATATTTCGTAAGATGTTTAGTCGTCCTAAACATGATGGTCGGCTAATTTCAATCACTACAAACCGCGTGCTTGCGTGATGCCGCTGGCATCTTCACGCTCCACATGTCGAAGGCATGCCACGAGAATTCGCAGACCGAACGGAAATGCACGGATTTGAGCGTACATTCAGGGATCGATATGTCGCATTCCGTTCTAATAACACCGATAGTGCATCGACGGTCCATCCGACCGATTACTCATTAAAGCTGTTTGCACGGCGACATATTTCACGAACATATCAATTAGTCTCGATCACCGGTAGGTTTCTCGATAGATAGGTACGCTATTTATAAACTACCAACTAGACGTTGATATCTAATTATATATATGATTTCTTCAATGCATACTTCTGAAATAAATTGTCGCTTACCTTGCGATTACGTACGACGGGTGCATCTCTGTAGAATATTGGCTTAAACTCCAGTTTGTAAATAAAAAAAATGAAAATGTCATTTTACAATATTATAACACAGCTTATTACTAATAAAATGATTCGAAATTATCCTATAAATTTTAATTTCGCTTCAACTAATCCAAATATATGTATTTATTTATCACTTGATTTTATTTTAATGTTTTCAAGTTTTAATCTTCACTGACAAACCGAGAGAATTATGAAACAAATTTATTTCGCCACGTAATAATTAAAACTCATCAGTACAAAAACAGGTACAATGGTAAAAATGCGCGCTTAATCGCTATTCCATGCTTTAGCATGTGAATCCCTAAAGCTATCAGTTGCAATATCGTTAAACAAGAGCAGAATAAATGACGATGCCAGATGCTGCACCGTAATATAAGGAGAGCATCTTTGCTCTACCGAAAGGAACCGAGAACTTCTAATCTAATTCTATTAGGAAGCAACCTGGAACATTTCAATTAACGAATTCTTGCCAACTCTGTAGAATTAACAAATTTTTCCACACAATCTGGCACCAAATGTTGCCTGACATGACTAAGCTCCTTGCGATACATTCTAATTAGACATTTGTATTCTTTTCTATAAAGAAAATTTGTATTCTTTTCTATAAGCATAAAGAATAGAATGAGGTTTCAAAGGGTTCCAGCCAGAGATAACGTTTATATTTTTACACCGCGCATATTTAACCTTTGAAGGTCGTGTTTATGCTTTTAAGAAGCAGTTGTGTTTGAATGACGTAATTGTAAGTACATCACCGCAAAGGAAAATTGTCTCCTACTGTGGTTAGAGATTGTATGGTTGAAGGTAAATATAATATATCGTTATTTCCACGACCATTTCATCAATATAGTAAACTCTCTATAATATGTTTAAGTCATAATTTTTATATATTTCAAAATGAAAATTATATTGAGTGTTCATTAGAATTTAAAAATAATAGTAAAAAATATACATCTAATAATAGTGAATTATTTTCTTAAAACATTTATTTTGAAGATTCTCTTTAATGAGCGGAATAACCTCACATTTTTGTACATTGTTTTAGATATTTATATTTTTCTTTATTGTGTATGTAAATTTTTATGTTTGTAAAAAGTTATATTATGTTTAATAATAAATCATTTATGTTTGAAAAATGTAATTGGATATGTTAGACATTTTTCTGCAAATTTTTATATCATCTTAAAATTGAAATTGACGGAATAGCCCCACCCTATGTAAATTGTACATAATCCATGTTTTTTTTAACTAATCGATTACTTTATTAATGTAAACAATTGTTATGACAAATTGTATAAAAATATTATGAAATCGATACAATAACATTTCACTAGTAACCGATATTTTTTAAAAATTGAAATATGTAATATTTAACACATACGTTAAGCAAGTACGTGAAAATTTGAAGATGAATAGCAGCTACTTAATATGTGTATCATAATAAACGATTCAAAGCAAAATGCAATGGTATATAACTAAAAAAATAATAACTAGAAATATTAATTATGCAAACTTAATATTTTATGAGGTAGAGTGTGTTAACTATGTTCCTATTTGAATATACTACTGTAATGAATTCTGAATTCCTCGCTTGTAAATCGACCACCGGAAATTTCGATTAATCAATGATATGACTGCACTGATGTGATGAAATTATCTCCATAAAATTCAATTTATTCACGAATTAATGACTATGTGGATCATCCCAAACATAACTTTTACATACAAATTGTTACAGAATCAATATATGATTTAAAAAATTTCTATTCTAAAACGGGTCCGATGTCACTTTTTTATCTTCAAATTATCAACAAATTTTCGGAGATTATTCAGCAATTATTCTCAAAAACCACTGACCTCGATAAAACTTTGTGGAAACGATCATCGTGATCGAAAAAGAACGTGTGCTGTATAAAGTTAAAAAGGTTTCGTATGCATGCCTGATAGTTCGTTGAAATGGAACGTTCGATGTAATACAATCGTCGTGTTTGCGCACAGAGTTCCGTACTCGATTCTCGCATACCCTTCCGCCGCCCGTTTGCCCCCATATTCTCTTCACCTCCTCGTCTCCTCATCCGTTCTTCACATCCACACGACTGCGAGAACGGTTCGTGAGATTGAGAACGAAACTTTTACGTCTAGCGTACGCCACTTTTGGCAGATAATAGAGTGGGAATGAAGAGGTGGAAAGAGGAGAAGAAGAAGAAGAAGAAGGAAAAGAAGAAGAGAAAGAGGCAAGAAAGGTCGACCTAGCCATGACCCTCATCTTGAAGCGAGGGGTAATAGCAACTCTCTTGTCAAGATACAAGGATGAGAAACACACGATGTCAAAATGCCTTCTAATCGCATACCGTTCTCTCTCCGTGGGAGCATCCAATCCCACGACTTGCAAGATCCTGGTCTTTTAAAAAAAAGATTTAATAGTCATCGACCTGAAAGCCTGAGGTTTGGTGAGCGCGGGAGCAGGATGGAGGCAAATTCAGTCGATTACCACGACGTCGGAACATGCTTGAGTCATAAGCCACATCATAGGTTCATCGCTGCTCATCCGGATCTGTAGCGCATCCCGAGATCGCTCAGCTCCCCACAATAAAAATATTCATAAACCTGAATCTTTAATAGTTGTTTTCAAATATTGAACAAAAATGAAGAAAGTTTATTATTCCGTCGAGAATTCTAGATGAAAATTACAGTGTATTTCAGCCGAGTAAATTTCCGATAATTGCACCGATAATATCGTACTATATTATCGATGTTACACGGATAAATTGATTTTAATACGTACAATGCAACGTGTAATATCGATAGTAGGACGTGTACAGTGTATTTAATATAGACATATTATCAATGAACTAGTTGGTCGCCAGCGTGCGTGTATATGACAATCCATCTATTTCAATCAATGAGGACGTCCGTCCAAAGTAACGGATCGTGCGTTGCGTACTTGAAATTTTTCTAGGGTCAACTAACGTCAGTTTGTTCGGACAGATGACATCTCCGTTATTGACGCCATTGTAACACACTCATTTTCCGAGTCTCCCTCTCTTGCCCTTTCTCTTTCTCTCTTGCTCTTTCGAGTGATGCGCACCGACGGACCGCACGCATGCAAGCGGAAGACTGTCAATTCAGTCAATACCGGCCGTGCAGCAACGAGACACGCATTACTTAATTTAGCGACATGTCCCCCCACGCGCTCCCCATTTAGAACACTTGATGAGGCCGAATTCGCGCGCGCATGATAAACGCAATATATCTCTATACAATATTTTACTATTTAATCTTACATTAATTGTAATCATACGAATAACGAAGTAACAAGCACCAATTATTATTTGTTATTTATATAAATCTCAAAGTCTGACTTACTATCTGACTTGATAGTTATATAGGCAATAGATATGTCAAAAAAATGAAAATGTATCCATTCCTATTTTGACATGTATCATTGCAAATTTTTTAACAATTCATTCACAATTGACATTTTCTCAATTTCTCTAATCCCTTTTCCTGTTATTCCGAACTAATTATAATACAATGTCTTTGAATTTTTGGATTTGATATAATTTGACTATCAAAAATCATTCAATGGATTATGTTGGATTTTCTATCTATAACATATTCACCTGTTTTTCATCACATTGAAGAGAACTGGAATTAGAAGTGGAGGACATCTTTAAATTATTTGTATCGTCTACTTTCCGCGAACACTCTCTATGTGTAATTTGTTAATTATTTTAATAATTAATAATTCATTAAAAATTTGTTAATATTTTAATAACTACTGTGATTCTCATTATCAATTATAATTGCGAGATTTGTTACTCTAAGTCTATAATACAATATACTTATGTAACGATTTAATATTTAACATTTGCATGTTAAAGTCTTTTGCAATATTATGTAGCGTGCTCTTTTTCCTTTAATTTTTTCCTTTTTAATAAAAGAAAGAATTCAGGGAAAAAAAGATGGTTCCTGTAGGTCGGAAAGTCGAGACTCCACCATCTCTTGTAGGTGCGGCGCGCGTACCGCGAGGTCTCGTGGCGCGTTTGCGAGCACGAAGGGTCAGTAGCCTCGAGCGTGTTTGCAGCGAGCGGCTCCGTGGCCTCGCAAACTGGTTTAGCAAAAGTCAAGATCTAGATCGCGACCTTCTTGCAGCCGTTCACGACTTTGCGCGAGCTCGTAACGGCGTCTTAATACGCGAGAACTCGCGTAACAAGTTATTATAATAGCAATACAACGTGAAGCGTTGTAGACTGCTTCCCTTCTATACGTCATCTTACGCGCAATTCGATACAAATGAACAAGTCGAAAGTCGTTTATCTTGGAAATAACGTATGATAAAGCTTGCACATGACTCTCGCCATATATATTTCAGTACAAATAAATGAATAATTGCCAGTAGACGTTGATTTTACTCGAACTTTTATTACACTTTGATTCGAAGCCAGATGCTATATCCGAGTATAATAAAGATCATTTATATCAGACACAAAAGACTACGTCGTCGGGACTTGGGTGATATAAATTAATCGTTTTCCAAATTACTCTGTCATTCATCCTGCATCGTTGTTAATTACACGACTGTAATATTAAATAATGTATAATAAGAGTTGCTAGTTGGACCAGCAGGTTTTCACCGTTAACGCAATTCATTACTCAATCACAGTATCGCCGCGAATGGCTAATAAAAAAAAGCAATATATTTCTAATTTCCGGCACAATATTTTTTTCATTTATCAACGAACGTCGTAAAACATCATACTTTTTTCTGCGTAACCCTGTGCGACTATATAATTATTGTATAAACGAGTTCACGCAGACGCACGAGAGATCGCCCAATCAACGACGAGATACGTCTTACAACGATTTACAAGTTAATTATCAATTACAAACTACATATAAGCTACGTTAATTAATCAAGTCGGCTGCATCTTATAAACAGTGCGGCATATTTTATCGTGATAAACAACTTACACGTTACATCGAATAGCAATGGTGCATTATGTTTATTAGTCGCGCCGCACGTTAACGACATTTACGACATCCGCGCGACATTACCGTCGTAAAATACGGCCGCGAAGTTACACCGCGGTTCGACAAACTGTTCTAATTACTCTCTACATTAATAGTAACGCGTTAACGTCAACGGCTTGCCGCACGCGTGACAAACAATACGTCAAGTTTGCGGCAGGTTAGTCCGGAGCAATGTCATACGTCTCTCACGTACTGCAATGGACGCAAAATATTCGCGTCGTTACGCGCGTAGTCGCCTGGCACTTTTGACGAACATCCGCCACGCGATTAGACCGTATCGCGAAGCGGCAATACGAAGCTACACCGCACGCAATTCGCGACTCTCTTCCGTGCCGGACGTGATATTTTTATGGCGATGTAACGCGGGCGAGCGGTTAAATAACGACCGACGCGCGTCAGTCGAATGGTTTTAATTGTTCCACGACCGGTAATAGCGACCGATGTATGTACGTTTTACGCTTTTACGGAATTGCACGTGATCGATATATGATCGCGGAAAGAGCATGGCGGGATGACGAGATACCATAAAACGAAAAGAAGTATTATACCGGAGAATGTATGCGAGACGATAAGATGACAAGAGGATATATGTGTGTATACGTGTGTGTGCGGCCGCAGCCTCTCATCCCGAGCCTGACTGTGTTCGCTCTCATTTACTCGCGGCGAAGACACTCGACATCTCCATTCACGTTCGCAGCACGAAGTAAGCTAATTCTTCTGATCTCTTCGCCAGCGAAATTGCAGCTGCGCTTGTCGTATATTGCCGTCCCATCCGCGCGACAACGGCCGCCCGCCCACGCGATCTCTCTCATTTCCGCCTCGCTGATGAGATGGCCCACCAGCAACAGAGATGGCACGCGAGAGATTCCCGCGGATATTACAATGCGCCGTGACGTTTCACGGATATCTCCATTCTCTCCGAGGAGCGATGCGCGAAGCGAGGAACAAGAACGGAAAGACACGGAAACGAAAGAAGGCGCTTTGCACCGCCGCCGCTGGGTAGGATCATGCAGTTAAGAAGTTTCCCCCTTCGGAGCTTTTTCTACAATTCTACGCGAGGTTGGGAGAAGGTGGAGGTGGGTTAGCACCCCTTCCGGTAATCCTACTTAGGAACTCGGATAATGCCGCCGCGGCTATGAATAACGGTGGGATTACGCGGCGAAAGTCGGCGAATGTCTTTTTTCGCGAAGCCGCTGGCTGGAACTTTCGAATCTCCGTATCACTCGCTGTTTGACTTTCTGCCGCTATCAGACAGCACGCTCTAATGCGATAGACCGATGATGATTAGATATCGGCCTATTATGCAATTGCATATTTTTTTAGAAAGCCGATTGGAAAGTAGGATAAAAAATAGAACACTGTCTTATCGAAAAAGTACTCTAAAAATGTATATATATTTCTGCATCTTGTGCATATTTATGCATGTTTTGTGTATATTTATATCTTCTGCCTATTTTTAAATATTTTATATATTTTAAACAATTTTATGCATTTTATATTATAAACAGAGTTTTCTTTGTTGTGCCAATATATTCGATATATGACACATTTGCTGGCACATTCTGATGTGAATGTTTATTTTTTATTTATAAGATTCTTTTTTAGGTAAACACTACAAATTTACTATCTTTAATTTCTGAGAAAATATTAGTCATAAATTTTATAATTTTTAAAATATTATACTTCAGAAATCATAATTTAAATTACTTTATTTTACATAATTTGCAATATTATAAGTCTAAAATGTAAATTTTCAAACTGCATTATAAAGTAACTGTAGATATTACTTTTATTAATATAACAATATCTTCAATTTATTCAAATATAATATTTTTCACATATAATTTCATTAATAATTTCTATTTACATTTTCTGTACACAGTTCCCTCATTTTTTTTTTAATTACATTCTATTTAAGACAATTATATTCTATTGTAGTCTATTATATTTAATTATATATACGCAATTAGTATTTAATAAAACCAATACGCTATTATAAATAGCAATTTCACAAAACCAATATTTTGTAATTTATATGCTATTAATGTTCAATATTCTATCACGATTGTAATTTTCCACTTCGTGCATATATCACTGGCAATAAAATATGAAATAACTAGAATGCTTGTGGAAAACCATTAAAATTCAATGATTATTGTATTTTGGACCAATAATTAGAATTACATTGTAGATTCTATAAAATAAATTAAAAATATAATCTTTTCAAATTATTATCTATTTCATTAATTTCATTTTATACCGGATTTTGTTTTAAAAAATCTGATAAAAAATCAGATTTATTTAATCAAAATTAAATGTAATAAAATAAAATTTGCTTCATTTAATCAAAGTACTTGTTTTAGCTATCGTTTCGGAAAATTAAATGTGGAGAAAATTGGAACACTCTCTCAGTTTTTTTTTATATAAAAAGAGATATTTAAATATAGATGATATCAATTTACATTCAAAGTTGGACTTAAGATTAAATTTAATTTAATAGCTTTGATTAACTTTTAATTTACATGATTTGCATATAAGTTATATATAGTCTTTTATTGTAGATGAAAATATATATTCATTGAAAATAATTATATGAATTTTTCTATTCGAAATAAAGTAAGATAATTTTCAGAGGAGGAAAATGTCGTATTCATTTCAACCAAGAAAATATATACAATATTTGAATTAATTTAAAAATACTTTATTTTTCCTTAAACTCTATATAATAAAAATAAATTAAATATATAACTCTTTTAAATCGATATGTTTATTCTAAATTGTATTATTTAAATTTATAAAAATAATATAAATTAGATTTTACGACAGATCTATTTTATCTACCACGTGTACTATTTTCATTCGTAAGATAAACGTTTAAGAGTACATACGCAAAATAACAAATATCTTATCACATCTTTTATCGATCAGTCCCGATCGATCTCATAATATTAATTTAGCCTCGGTTCAAAGTTTCTCCTTTACTGGATGAACTTAAACTACAGACGAAAAATATTTATCCGACGAGAAATCCGAACTTTCATAATGATATATGCAGCATGACACACATTCGTGATCATGCATACACGCTTTAGTAAAGAGTCACTGCATCGTGTTATCGTGTAGGGAATGCATCGTCGGTATTATCATGTAGTCGTCCCACGCTCACTAAAAGCGGTTGCTTTCGCTTTCGACGATACAATGAACTTCAGCATCCGCAGTTTATGCAGCGTTGGCTGGCTCGACTGACAACGATTTGAAGACGCCATTTTTCATTTTCTCACGTTGTATATTGACTAATGGAGTATGCTAATTGCTTTTACAGCGTAATTGAATAAGTATTCGACGAGTCAATGCGCTAGCAATGGCCTAGACGACCGACCAAGAGCACTTTTTATCACCAACGAGTCAGCGCGTTTGAAGACGTCGTCTCGAGGGGTAAGATGGTGCCATCCTTCACATTTAAGAGGATTAGCAGAGTCTGCTTATGACTGCCAAGACGGCCTTCCCCTTTAGTCTTTACCCTCGACGCGCAATCACGCAGAATTAATTAAAGTCTAGAGGAGTAAAGCATAAAAGTGGATTATTTCTGTAATAAATGCTTTAAATTGGACAAACGTACAGTTAGCATTATAGCCGCTTCAAAATTTATATTTACCATATTTATTACTTTTCATAAATTAGTGATACTTATAAAAGAGAGAAATTTATCTGTAAGTTTATTTAAATATTTTTATTATAATAAAAAAGATAGTAATATATCGCTCGTATATTTAGATAGAATCTTCAACGTCCAAAGGTATAACATTCTCCCTAAGGTTTCTCTCAGACGCTTTATAGAGCACCTTCTGTAAAGTCTCCCAGACACTTTACGACCTTCTCAGTAGTTTCACGGACATGCTAACGAATCGAACAGTCATTAAGCGACATTGACGTTCGGTAATGTTGGTGAGACACTTAAAAAGTAATTTGCCAACAAACTCGTGAGAGGAAAACGGAACGCGGCCACCTAAAAGCCGCCGTCCACAACGTCAGGCGTTAATTGGAAACGTAGATCCGAAGAATGAGGAGAGAGCGGGTGGTACTAGAAGCTTCAAGACAGAGAAACGACAGAGGGAGAGTGAATTTTATTTTCAAGCAGAATGAGAATTTGATCGTGAGTGTTCGGTAAACACGAAAAGAACAAGATTCTTCGTAGAACAATACAGCAAATTTATAGCAAGTGATTTCATTCATAAATATCACCTATTAGCTAAGCCTAATGATGTCTCTGTGTACCTGTAGAGAATATATCAATGGACATTTAATAAACTTATATATATAAAGCTATTATTCCAAATGCCACAAGACAGCTCGAAGTAATTGCCGTGTTGCCTATCCAAACGTTTACCTTTCGCCGATGTATATAGGAGAGAAATTGAAACCTTCGGGTTAACAGCGATTAGATTAATTTTACGATGGACAGTTGGAGTTGTATAGTTAGCGAGCGCGTGACAAGTCTGTTTTCATTGTTAATAGTACAACAATGGGCAATATTCGCGCAGCAATAGCATCGTCGCACTTGAAAAGATGCGGGAAGAAATGGACCCATTCCGCACGCGAGCTTTCGGCACGATTCAAAGATACTTACCGCGCTCGCTTTCTCGTGAAATCTTTTTCTATGCATCTCCCCTCTGTTTCGCCTATACGATACACAAAGGGGTAGCTTAGGCGTGTAAACGCGGCCTAACGACGGGCATGATATCATGCGCGCGCGCGTACACGTTTCTGCTTGTGTGTTTGTATTTGCGTACCCACGCGAACAGCACCGGCAATGCACCTGAATACACCTGCATAGTATCTGGATACACGACCGTCTAGACTCTCGACGATGGCCCCATTGTCTCAGGACACGCGCACCCACCATCACGGGATTGAGATTACACAGGCGAACGTCATCAAAGCACCGACGCTCGGCTATTGTGCGGCTAAGTAATTTAACTGGCTCGCGGAACGAGTAAGGTATAGAACGAAAGAGAGTGGAAGGAAGCGCATGTTGCTTGGCAAGCGAGTGCTCTGCTTAGCAGTGTCGTTATGTAAACGGCGGTGTGTGTAATTGATAACGCGTTACGTAAAGTCGGAAGCGAGGAGAATCGGGGGCGGTTAACGCACATACTCGTAAAAAGTTTCGCTCACGACACGAGTAACATGCAGATTCAATCTCGTTGATTAAATTGATATTTTGAAGTTGCGTGTAAACTAAAAGATTGTGTGTGTGTATGCGAGCGCGCGCAAAAACCTCACCTTATGCGTGATATAGCGTTTACTTCGCATTATTATTATTCGCAGTTGTTTGAAATCGTCGTGTATTTTTCCTTAATCAATTTCGCCAATTTGTACACACAGTGACTCTCAAAATACGTGTAATGCGTTAATTACGGTTTCAACACAAACAGGAGAAACAAATATTGGTGCGTTGTTGTTTGGCAAATTCTTTCGCCTGTTGCGCGCACAAATTAATTAAGAAAATGGATAATATACCAAATAAAAAGCTTTAAAAAAACTAATTAATTAAAGACTCGTAAAGTAAAACTTGCGACAAAATGTATTATTAATTAAACGGAGTGGCTATTGTTATTTTGTTTATCCACCTTTATGAACTGAGCTAAAGTTTTATATAAATATTTAGCTATAATAAGCAAGCAACAATAAGTAACGTGGAAAAGAGAAACGGGAATACTAAATAATAAGATAAACGTCACCGAACCACGAAAGCTATTATGCGGCTAAGTAATTTAACCAACTTAGGATACGAATAAACTGAGGAAACCAAGTCCTCTGTTCGCCAAATAACTCGCGACGCAGGTATACTGTATCATACATTAACTTGAGGACACTAACCATGACAACAACGAATTATACAATAAATAATGGTACAAGTACACAAACGCAAGCGACCAGATATATTACTCCAGGATGCTTTCTTGGTTACAGAAATACATGGGGGTGCATACGAGACAACGTACCATAACTTACTAATATTAAGAAAAATATGCATAAATATAGAATTGCTTGCTGAAATTCATCGCCTCGAGACGTTCTATTCCTTCTTCTTTCTTATCCGATCTTTCTTATACACTGCAGTGTATGAAATAATATTGCAAACTAGTAAAAATAAAAAGGATAAGAAACAAAACAAGATACTGCATAATAAATTCCTTCAGATTTGATGTGTCTCGTGGCTCGTGACATAAATTCAAATAAACCGGAAATGCCGCGGAATTGATAATTGGAAGGATTCTCTCGTCAAGAGTGAAACCATGTCGATCGGTTGTGAAAGCGAGAGCATGTTACCAAATTACCGATCTCGCGAGAGAATCGACTTCCGTTCGACGCTCTTCCAGTTAGGGAAGCTCCCGTTCCCTGACATATTTCGTAATTTCTCACGCGGCTCACGTCGCGATTGGCCATGAAAGTTTCCGCAATGCGACAAATGCGATGACACCTTTGCGCCGCGCGCCGTATCGATATGCACGCGCGCGCGTCGTTTCTTTCGGAGCTGTAAGTGGTGCTGGTCAACGCGTGGCCAGCCAAGCACACAATACACTTCGTTGGGGACAAAGGCCGAGACGGCAAGACGGAAGGGCGCGGTGGAATGAAACTTTGAATGTATCCTGCTAGGTCACCTCGAACAATGAGTAATTGTCGCCGAGATAAAGGCGGTCTGACGGTAACGGCGGTCGGAATATGAGCATCGCCGTTGTTAACGGCTTACGATAATGCCGAAACGATGGCGGAACTCTACTTCAACGAGTCCCCTCTGGAGAAGCTATAATTCGGGCAAAAGCTGGGGCATAAATCGATAAACGTGAATAATCTTATTTTCTTTCCATTTTGACTTCCGGTGCGGAAATCCTTCCATCCTGAGAATATCATTCAGAAATCCGTTAAGAAAATCCATCCATTAAGATCTCTCGAGCAATCTTCAATACAAACGTTTCGTGACTCAGCGTCTCATATAAGCTCGCTTCCAGGCTATTACAGGCTGCGCTGAAAGAAACAGTAGTAATAATCCACGTTCGGACGGACAATGGCATCATGGGAAATGCAGTTTGCATCGGCTTGCAAGACAATAACTCCCCACGAAACAGAAGTGCATCTCTTTCATCATCGAGAAGAGGAAAACCTTCATTCCTTAAGGATTATCTCAGAAAGTTCGATATAATACAAAAATTGCACTCTTTAAATGGCCTTTCTCTAGAAATTTTAAAGCCTTCAAAAAATAGCAGCGACTATTTCCGTGTGTATCACTGAAGTTTCATTCAATTTTCAATACCTACCCTCGAATCGAAAATGCGACGAAATAAAAAATAGAAACGGAAATTAGAGTATCCCTACGGTTAGCTGAGAGAAAATTTACGCCCAATGAATAATTACGTACGTCAGAGAGGACAATGCCTCTAACGAAAAAACCAATGCTGGTTTAGCATGGTTTATAGATAACCACCGAAAACACACGTTGCGAGAAGAAGCAGGGATAGAGAGATCTAGGGAGAGAAAAAGGCGAAGAAGAGAAATGTTAGAGATTATACATGGACAAAAATTCAAATGTTTCTCCGTCAGCAGCACAAATCCTTCCGAGCTTCTTTGAATAACAGATAATATCGTCAGAGAAAAAGATAAAGAATAGAGAGGAGAGAAGAGCAATGGCGCACATGTCGTCGACAATGCATACGCACACGTAGCTTTGGAAACAGCGATATATCAGCAGTAGACTGTACATAAACAAACAAAATTGCACGTATCCTAGACAGCTTTATGTATTTTGTATTTACAATTTTATATTAAATAATATGAATTTTCCAATAGACTAAATTATCCAATTTATTATTTTCAAAAATAACTTGATTCCTGATACCACACGCGTGTATTATTTATTTATTACAGCTATATTGTGTAAATTTTAATTTCCCAGGTTACGGCAAGCTGTCATCATTTTGATGTCAATAGATAATCATTTTAGATTATTCACGTTGCGTTATTTAAGATACAATAATCTTTCTTCATCTTTTTGATCAATTAATGACGTCATTTATTTATCCATCCCATTTTTATTATCATACATATTTGGACAGATGATTAATCGATGTACAAATAATTAATAATCAGTTAATAACGTCATTCATTTATACACCAAAATAATAATGTATCTTCGACATCAGTTTATGACGTTATGTAACTAGTGATAAATCCACATTGTTTTTATATAATATATTTAGATGTTACCATAAATGTCTGACTCGACAGATTAGTAATAAGAATGTTTAATTAAGACGACACTTGTTACCTATATTTCTTCTGTATGTTTTACTTGTCTATAATTCTTATCGAAATATTACACACATATCGTCTTATACGTAAAAATTCTATAACAAAGTCTGGCCACGAGAGAACAAACTTTTGATTGATCCGTCACTTTTATCAACTTTAGCAAGATAGAGTGAGTAAGAAATTGTAATGAGATAGCATATAAAAAAACAGTATCTATCTATATACCTATATATATCCAATTTTCTCTCTCTTGTTTTGTCGAAATTACTCGTGGCCAGACTTCAATATAGGGTCTCTATAGTCTCATGTAAACATCAATTTCATCAGTATTTTTGCCTTCTCTGGCAAAATTATCCAAGAGTATCGAACAACAGAAAATGACATTATCAAGGGATCAATAAGTTGATTCTCCATCATACTTTCGCGAACCTGTTGATAGTGCCATAACTCTAATGTTGAGAAAAGACGACGTCATAAATCATCTGTGACAGTATCAGGGAGACGAGAGAACCAAAATGTAGGAGTTACAGTCGTCTAAGCAGAACGTCAACGGTAGTAGAAAGAACGGTAATGTCGTCGTCATCGTCGTCGTCGCTAGAAACCAGGGTAAAATCCCGTCGCTGATGGCTTAATAGCCTCAACGTTTTGTAACGGTAACCTCTGCAACTCCGGGATCTTCTGCACGTACATGCCCTCTAGCAAACCGAGGAGAGAAATGTTTTTGCACGACGTGCACGCCGCACCTTCGAGACAACAAAGATCGTTCGCGCGTTTGTCGCGTATGAACAACACACACACGTGTGCGCGTACAAAACACGTACTGAGATGCGCGTGAGAAATGTATACAAAGAAAATATTTCTTGTGTGTGTGTGTGTGTGTGTGTGTGTGTGTGTCGGACTGTTTGTGTTTGACAGCAATAGAGCGAAATCGGAAAAGTCGAGACGTTATATTTGACACATTTCACTACAATTGTCAACTATCGACGGTTTATGGCTTGGCTGTAAGTGGTTACAGCTTGCACTGATCGGACAATGCTGGTAATTCGATAATGGGGTGTCATTTATGTATAATATGTGCCACCTATTGCGGCGGCTAGAATATTTTATTTAATATTAATGTCTAATTTAAAGAAAGAATTATTGATGATATTTATTCTACATAATATAGCCGTTAAAAATCCGGCGCAATATTATGTGCCGGATATAAAGTGATTTATTAGTCATTAATGGATTTTCGTTTTGTGCAATGTCTGCAATATACAATATGTACGCATCAAAATGGACCTCGTACAGCTTGCAATTTGCAAACATCAATAAGAACATGATCCGTCAACAAATTGCGAAAATGCATTCGTTATATATATATATATAAAAAAAAAGAGTTTTATTTGTCACGTACTCTGTATTTTTCACTCGAGAAATCAATCTAAATATAACAACCTCGTTTGTTTTCTTGCTGCGCGCGTGTGCATCGATTTCTCGTTAAAATAAATCGAACCAGTTGAAAAACTATGCACAGCTTCTCCCTCGAGAAAAAGAGCGCCTGTATCCGTATCCGGAGTAAAAGATATCTCGAGATCCTTCAGGGTACAAAAGAGCCAGGCAGACATTGAGTAAACGCCACGGGTCAAAACTAACGAATGAAACGTCTTCGTTCCACCTTTTTCACGCGACAGTGTAAATTCAGCATTGTGTTCCCGAAGAAATCCCGTCTCCATGAAACTTTTCCAGCGAGCTCTATTTCCGCTCTATTTTCCACATCGTTGTAAGGCCTATATCCGCCGCCAACCTCCGGACTTATTCTTTCACATCCCGTTTTATCGTTTTCTTTCCGTTCGGTACTTTGCTTCACTTCCCGCCCCCCCCCTCTCTCTCTCTCTCTCTCTCTCTCTCTATCTCTTTGGTCGGTTCTATCGAAGCGGTTTGATCGTCATATACCGGAAAGGCCGCTTTTGTACGCGCGTTACCGGTAACACGCCGCTAACTCCATCGATTAAGGTAAACGGAGTTGTGACAGGTATGTCGTTTTTCATGGCACGCCCTTATGCCAAGGACATGATCCTTTCTAGGCTGCCGGTAGCCAGAGCACGTCGACCGCGATCAATGGCCATGATTATGCGGATGACGGTCCGCGCTGCAAGAGTGTTCATTAAAGGATCCTCTTGTCAGAGCGAAGTAAACAAGCGATAGTGAACACAATTATTGTATACAAGTATAATAATAATATATCACTCAGAAAAATGTTTTTATTCTATCAACGAAATCGTTTCGTTAATATATTTAATACATTATTCAGTTCTTTCAATAAAGACTTTTTTTTTACCAAAGCAAAATTCGTTACTTTTGTTCACAGTAAAAATATTTTTGTTGGTCTCATTGCGTTGTGTTGACAAACGAATTTTATTATGGCAACGCAATTTAAATTATATGAGAAGCGCGCAAAGCAAGCGTTCACTGTCGCAGCAAAATGTTTGTTAGGACAGCAAAATTCAAGTTATGAAAATTATTTGAAATTTTCAACAAAATAAAATGTTGATCATATATTAACAAATAATTTTGTTATTGCAACAAAACATTTTTCTGAGTGTATACAAACATATAATTATCATGTGAAGTATTCTTATTTTCGAACGTTTTATTCTCTACCTATTTGAAAATAGCAATCTTCAACGTTTTCCAAAATATTCTTCCATTTAAAATGTTTAATTTCTTTTTAGGCAAAATTTCAAGATCGTGTTACGTTCCGGAACTATTTTAGAATTTTAATTTATCGCTGTAAACAGACCCGGATTATAATAAAACTGGGACAAAGTGTCCGTCTTTGGATTACGACGGGATTACAGCAAGTCAATTTCCGTAAGTGGATTAACGGAAGAATGAAAGTACGTAGACCATGTAAAATGGAATGGTTCACCTTACGCACTCTCGAGGGGACCGACACTTGCAAACACGAATAGAAAGGGTAAGAGCAGTTGTAAGCTCGCGCAACGTTGCAGAGTTGGACGGTTGAATCCGGGGAAGAGGTGTGAGAATTTCCAACAAACAATGTCTGGTTTCCTGGCGCGTGATTTCGTTTACCACCGTTTCTCTCGCACAATTTGTCCTTTTCTTCTTAAACGTTAAGAAACTCACATCTTCTACGCAATCAGCGCTCCCGCGACACAAACGATATAATCTACAACTTGTCCTGCCACTTTGTCACATAAAATTAACCTTCTGTTAACCGCACTTGAAAAGGACGCCGAGCAAGTCTTGAATGCTTGGTTTTAAAAAAAGCCCGAACCGCTTCACCGCGGTCGTTACAAATACTTAGGTGCACAATAATGTTTCAAGATTTCAGATAGTTTGAAAAGAATATCACGAGCGAAACTGTCGTTAAAAAGTGCCGAGACATTGATTCTTGAAAACTTATAAAACAACGTGTGAGATTTATTAATCTTTTAAATGTCGTACCTAACGAGAAAATACTTCAAATACCTGTTTCAGCTTATTTTTATTATTAATGTGTAATATCTAATTAAATTTAATTAGACATTCTTAATTTGTTTCTAATTAAATTTATCGGAAAAACTTATAAATGTATCATATTTATATTATGCATTATATATTGTATTATTCGTTAATATCTATAATTTATTTCATTTTACTAATTGTGTAAAGACATTAATTCACGCCCGGTTACAATAATATTTTCATATTATACGTTAATCTTTCATAAAAATGTATTTCGTATAGAGACGTATAAACATATCAAAAGTCCTGTATTTTATATTTCTCATTGGATGAGATTAAGTCGACATCACGCTGGCATTAATCGCAGGCATGAGACGGTGCGCGTTCACTGTAACGAGTTGAAAGATGTAACGAAGTAAATGAGGAATCTTGGCTCTCTTACGAAATTTAATAGCAGCAAATTGATGCTCATTTCCGCGAAGTTTCTTATTACACGAAGCCCTTACACGTACCTATTTGCAGCAATTTTCAAGGATATTGTCGCCCATCTCTAGCTACTTCCTCAGAACTGATCTCCTGTCTTGCGCATGAGAGAAATAGCGCATTTAACACCTGAGAATTCGCATAAGTGCATCCTGAGAGGAACATTTTCAGCATTATGGACAAAATGAAACAAAGAAAAAAGTCATGAAAAACATTTTAATTTAATACAACTATTACCGTTGACATACTGTTTCGTTATATCACATAACAGTATTAAGTATGAATCAATATTAATAAATAATAATATCGAGGCTAAATTAATTTCCTCATTTTAGTTGGTTTTGAATTCGCTGGAGCGATAATTCCGGCATCATATACGCGAGCGATTTCTCTTTCCCCGCTGAATTATATGTATCCGATAATTTATATCCTGCATTTATAATGGCGCTTTGAAACAAGAAATCTGGGAACAATGTCAATTTTTGAGAGAGAGCCCTAGTAATGGAACATTGTACATGAAATTTCGATAGGGTGAACTTCCTTCACCTGATATGCGTGGATGCACAGTATTTCATGAACGAGGAACGTTCCTATCCAAATATTATTTTCCAAAATTCACTAACTAGCGCAAGTTCGCCGCTTGTGTAATCGCGCTTCGACCAAATTAAAGCAATCCGTTTGGATGTAATTCCATCTGATGTACAGTCAACATTATGACTGGACGCTAAAGTCGATAATGCACTGTTTGGTTCGTACTATGTACGAATGTAAATTTGTAATACACTATTTCAACATCATAAACAATTGTACATATAAACAACACAAAAAATCTGATAATAAATAAAAAAATACAAAATGTGTATTATCTTTGTTGAAAAATAGTACAAGTTATTTAACTTTTTATTATCTTTTCTCCATAAAATATTGTCATTTATGTGCATAAGAAAGAATTTTAAATAACGATACTAAAAGATGTTCTTTCGACATGAATAAAAAATACGCAATAAAAAAGTTAAATGAGTAACTTTTTAGTTTTATATTCTTTTTCTTTGTAAGTTTCTATGTCGCCAACTTGCCTGACCACTTCTACTCCAACAATGTCATTTCTACGATCAGAGAGCCAGATCAATGGAAATTTCAACGAAACAAGATTCGAGTAGTTGAAAAGTCTCTTATAAAAGGATAAGAGGAGAAGGTGCAAACGACGAATAAAGGTAACAGAGGACATAAGGAGCAGAACGATGGTGAAATCCCACGGACTTTCCAAATGGAAAACCTCTGACCCAACCAGAGATCGCCGCGAGACGACAAGTTTTCTCATAACGAAGTTTCTTTCGGGTTTGTACGTGATGCGCGTGTGATTTCTCGATTTTACCACCACGATCTCGCCATCTCTTTTTCATTCTGCCGACAGCAACGGCTAATGGATTTAACGGCCGGGCCAAAAGCTGGACGGATCTTACCGGTTTTTCGGTTGTGAAATACAGGCCGTGAAAAATGCCCAGGATGTAAGAGGGATTTATAAGGCACGAAGAAACGAAGGTTGAAGAAAAGAAGAAGATGGCCATAGAATTCGCCAATGAAGCGAGTTAATTAAGACGTTGCCCGCGTTTCCGAGAGCACATCGCCGTGACCGAGAACGCTATTTTCTACAGACGAGATTTTTCCTCGCGAATGAACGTTCAGAGGTATTTCCACCAAATGTCGACATATTTCAGAGAAGACTTCATTCCTCCGTTCAAAAGCAGCGTTTTCAAGTTTTTGCGCGAGCGACGGAACATTTCTCGGATATTAATAAAATAAATATCCATTTAAAAAAAACCGAGTCACTAAAGCAGAATACATGTGTGCGTCATATTTACGTTATTAATAAGTAATTAAAATTTTTATTGCAATTAACTTTCACAGTTATAAATATGTGAAAAATATTTTTCTCAGTAGAAACATCATGAAATGTCGTATGATGCTTACGGAACATAATTTTGTAGAGCATTAGTCGAAATGCAGTGATATATCAAAAAGAATTATATTCGAAGAGATATTTTTAAAGCTTAACATTCATAAAATATAATTTTTAGGAATCGGATTACTCTTGACTT
This sequence comes from Cyphomyrmex costatus, assembly GCF_001594065.2. Classification (NCBI taxonomy): domain Eukaryota; kingdom Metazoa; phylum Arthropoda; class Insecta; order Hymenoptera; family Formicidae; genus Cyphomyrmex; species Cyphomyrmex costatus. The sequence goes on along the minus strand of NW_017274955.1, from coordinate 1,264,898 downwards.
AATTTTTTAGAAATTACGGTTTTCATAGTACTGCTTTATACCATGTAGAAAAATACCGTGACGTGCATGTACTGTGGACTGTTTAAACGGCTTTTGGGAAACGGAAAGAAGAGTGGATAAAAAATTGAGTAGCGTGTACGAAATCATCCAGCAGTGTTTTCTACGTTGCAGAATCCTGTAGTGCATTTGGTAACACGACGCGGTTATAGTTGCAAAGAGGAAGTACTCGTCTTTGAGAGCCCAGTCGTCGTTCTCGCGGCGGCTTTGTCAACGCTCTTTGTACAATTTAATGAGCAAGCCCGCTTATCGTGTTCCACTTCTTGATAGCAACTTTTTTTTTCAAGCTATAATGTATGTTGTTGCGGACTAAAAAGATACATAATTCGTTAACTGAAAGTACCTATTATAGCGTCACTTGTGTATCTATACCATGCAATTTTATAATCTGGGGACGCGATGATAGATATGAATCGTGATATCGTTTACAAAATATCAAGATACTCTATATATATCTTCGATATTTATTAAGTTTATTATATAAACATATTGTATATACGTCATTATATCACGACATGGAAAATAAATTTATTTAAATGTAAATAGGATAAAAACAAAGAATTATTATTGTCATTTTTCTCTTCTTTTTTACACATATCGATATGTTTCAATAACTACATATCGTAAAAAAAATAAGAACTTATTTATGGAACAAAGCATAGACTGATAGAAAGACATGTCTTTTATCGCATCAGCAATTAAGCACGTCACACTTAAGAGATTACGCAGGAAGAAGGTAAAGGACTTTCGTGAAACTCCACGGCTGGCAAGCACGCGAAATGAAAATCAGCGACGTTCAGGGTGCATCTCATTCCCTGATCTACAGTGCTACGAACTAATGCACCCTTTGATGCACGAAACTAGCTTCGTCATTGAAAGAGACGCGAAGGAAATACAAGACATTCGCTTCGATACTTTGTCTTAATTAACGTCAAATTATCACAGTGCGATATTATGACGGTCGAAAGTTATACAGATATATATGTATATATAACAATTTAAGGTCAGCTTCCGTTTAAAAGATATGGTAAATGGACGTTTATGTGGCTGCTCGAAATTATGATTACAGCAATTTCTCTCCATAATAATATATATTATAAATATCCTTATAGACTACTGAATAGAATTAATTTTGTTTTAATTAAATTCAATTTTTTTATATACATTGATAGATATTAAATATTAATTTAATAACCGTTTATTAGTTAGCCGAGAGAATTTGTATTGCGTAAGAAAATAAAAACATGAATTTAAAGAACAATGATTCGTTTTGCAATCTTTGCGCAATGCCGCAATGCCATGGTATTCGAATAGAAAAGCCGGATGCAATCTACATAATACCGATCATTCGCGTAATTTAGAAGTTTTCGAAATCGAGATACTGCATTGTGTAAGAGAAAAGTTATTTGCATTATTTTACCGGTTGAAGAAACACAAAACAATTGAAATCATGATACAATGGTCAATTTGTCACGTATCGTTTTATAGAAACACAGTTTGTGATTGGCGGCAAATTAAATGATGTAGCAACGAACAAATACTTCCGGAAGAGATTCAGCAAAAAAGAGATTCGACGGCTTTAGAAAATATTAGTCTTCCATAATTTATGTTGTCATTAATCCTCTTTTTTAATTAATTTATATCATAAAAAATATTTATTGTTCGAATGTAGTCTTTGTTCAAAATTTTACTTGATTTTACGGGAAAGGAGGATATATTAACATTTAAAGGTTTTTGCGATCGTTCTATTTTTACATTTTCTTATGTATTTTTCTTCTTTAAAAATCGAAAATTATCATAATAATACTACTCTCAAGGAAAAATTGATATTGTACATTAAAATAAAGTAAATAAAATTATACAACATATTAAAATCTGTAAAAGAGTTTATTGCAAAAAAATATTTTCTCGGCCGGAGATCGAACCTGGACATATGCAGAAAATGGATATTCTCTACATATGTTGATTATTACAAAAAATATTGTTAAATCTTTAGTAATCTACCTGTGAGAATGCTCGTCCGGAAAGCAAGAGATCCAGGTTCGATCTCCGGATAAAAAAATATTTTTTATAATACAATAGTTTACAAATTTTAATATGTTATTTAGCATCATTGAGATTTTTCTAAGATGCCTATGAACATCGAATTATTAAATTGCTGGTTAATTTAATTTGTGATATTATTGCTTTATATTTCTGTTAAGAATGTGCTTCAAAACTTAAACTTCAATTCAGCGCAAAATTGAATATATAGTGTATAGTATTATATAATAAATATAAATTATACAGAATTATTTGATTACTAAAGAAATCCAGCGTGGAGATTTTATTTCTGAATTATTGCATATAAAAAAATGTAGAAATAAAACGATCCTCAAATAGTTGCGAAAATTCTTAAAAATGTTGTATCCTCCTCCTTTACTTCATACTGATATAGTTACGAAGAAAAGAAGTCAGGAATCATAATTTTTGGTGATGACAGGACGGTATTTTCAAGACAATGCGTCTAAGACTGTAATTGGCTGCGGATGCACCTACAACTTGCAGAGAGGCATTGTAGCTTTACGGAAGAAAGCTGCCGCGTTCCTGCTGGACAACGTAATCTCTTTACTCTTTCTTCCCGTATGAATTATGAGGATATTACGATGGCGGCGCGGAAGGCGAGAAGAAAGGGGACGCTCTCGCCCGTAGCGGCGCGAGTTACGCAGAGGTTGTTCATCATCTGAGTGCATGCGCTGGAGATGTAAAACAAGACGCGTCTTGTTTGTCGCAATTTCCGCGCTTTTTCCCTATCTCCGGCTAATGCAATCTCCGCCCCGTGAGATTTCGTGAACAAACGGCCGGTCCCAATACAATCGATTTAAAATTCATTATGTTTAACAAGAAAGAAGACATTCACGCAGAGAGGTGGCGCGTTCTACACATGACTCTTGGTCTGATTAGCGATCGTGAGAACGGGAACCTGAATTATTCGCACAAAAATTCTTATTATAAAAGGTGAAAAAAAATGTGAGATCGGATTACGTCTATCATGTACCGGAAGATATGCTCCACGCGAAGCGTGATGTAATCCGACATGCGGAACAGCTCTGCCATAAAAATACCGACTGCTCACCGTGTTCGCACGATAAAAAAGAAGGGAATTGCCCTTGGCCACGGAAATACTCTGCCGCGCTTCTGTCTGCGGATATCTTTCAGAAAAGGGAATAAATTCTGTGCGAGACCGCAATGTAGATCGCGGATTTATGCGTGTGCGTGGCAGACGACATTGAGCGGAAACTCGAGTCGTCCAGAGACCCACGAAACTTTGCTTTTATCTTCGAAAAGTTACCGACGCAGAGAGGATGATAAAGCGAAGAAGGGGCTAGGGTGACAAATTCCACTGAGTATACGTGGGCATGAAAGAAAGGGCATAAAACGGCAAGGATTATCTTTATATATACATCTAACATAAACATCCGTTTAAACGTTTAGTATATACAACAAAACATTATCACGAATGAGAATTAGCAAATGATACTTTTAATTCGTGTTTGCAAAGCACTAAAATGATGATACGTACAACAAACAATTTCTTACGTAGAGATAAACTTTCGAATTTTTATCAATTTATAATTAAGATTATATAAAAGGAGTATATGAGATTGGTATTTTATATACGAGACTGTATTTTATCATACAATATAATAGTTGTTATCTCGTTTCTCCCGGATTCAAGAGGAGAAATAATCATCACAGATAAATACAATAGCAAATCGTAATCCAAGGTGGATTAAATGGAAACACGATAACGCGTAAAACAACGCTATAGGCGATATCAATATCTATCGTGATATTTTATATCTTATTATGGGTATTTCCCGCTTTAATCATTAACGGAAGTAAACGGTGCGCGGCTTAATAATAAGGCATGCATCAAAATTACGAACGTACGAATTTACGCATCGAATTACACAGCGCATACGAAGAAATCTACGCTTTATTGTGGTTTCGCGGTTGTCGTTATGACTATAATTAAAAAACAGTTGCGGTGTTGCTGAAAGGAACAGATAATCATGAAAATCCGTGACCAACGGAGACAGCCGATTGGTTAATCGCACGCGACAAAACAACAAATTGTGGACGATTAGTCTAATTTTGCTGACTGCGGGCGAACTGCGGAAAATGAAGTTAAATGACTTGCGCGACTGCGAAATCGAGAGGTGCCACGATGAGTCGTTAACCGCAAAAGATAATTACGCGATCCTACGTACCGCAATAAAAGCTTCGTTATCCCGAGTATCGAGCGGTTTTTTTTTACGTAATACCTTTCTTAAGAAAATGTCACAATATTTTAATGTATAATTGCATGACAGAAATAAACGCGAAATTGAAATGTAAAGTAAGAAGTTGAAATATACCGAGAAATAATATTTAGATATTATATTTTTGTAGAAAAAAATGCATATATAAAATGTTTTAATATGCAAGATAATCTATGTATACAAAAATCAGACTTGCAAAATGCATTTTCTTCAAAATATCATTTTTCGAGCTAGAGATAGTGTTCATTATAATGATAGTCACATTATAAGCTTATTATACTTTGGAATATTGAAAAAGTATTTTTCAGGGTCAATTTGTACAACACTAACAAAAATTTAGTTTTAATTAATTGTATATCAACAAAATAAATAGTGATATGTACGTACCAAACGTTTTTCTTGATGTAATATTATTAACCCTCTAAACTTTACGAAAAAGACTAACAAATTTATCACGTCTAATGTTACAAAATAATCTGATGTTAGAAATTCCGTAGTTTCCAACCGGGAAGTGATGGTAAGCACTTTACCGAATCTTCCTTCTACGATAGGAAGGGATTAGAGGGAAGAGTCCGTTAAGGACTTTCAATGCGCCTCCAGTGTAAATCCACTCGCACACGATCGACCTTGGCGATCGGCCAGAATCCGCGAATGGGCTCGCGATATTCCAAGTAATTCCGCTGTGTGTTGGCGACGTACGAACATTTATAAAAGGATGTCGATACCAAGTAGAGTTTGATTTCGCGGAAGAATAACTTTAACGCAGGATAGAATAGAAATTTAATATTTTGTCGAGCGGGTTTCAATTCCAGTTCCGCGTTCCCAGCCTCCCATCGTTAAATTCGCTTGTCAGTAATTCCTTGGCAAAGATCTGCAAGAAAATACAATTTCAAAGCCGAATTTGTAATTTTATATAAAGCACGAGATTGAAACGTGGAAACCGAACGAGGGTATTCTAGTGATTTAATTCTGTTTCGGTTGACGTAATAGTTCTGAAATGTTCATACACTTTTACATGTAAATGCGAAATTACGTCGTGACTGTAATATTCCATTAGAATAATTCGACGAGAGATATTAGTTCGCAGGTAAAACGGTGCATTGGGATTCTAAAGATCAAGTATAAAGCCCAGTACCGAAAGGAAACAAAATAAAATGCTCTCTTTTTCAAGACAAGAGCGAGAGCGAGAGATAGAGGGAGGGGGGTGGGGGGGGGG